>NC_064807.1:38513150-38647331 GCF_023721935.1 Panthera uncia
ATTAAATGTCTATTAGAATAACACACACACACACACACACACACACACACACACACACACACAAAGAACACAGGAAAACTAAGTGCTTTCCTTGTAGCTCATAAGCATGTAAATGTGTAGGGAAATGCCTGCCCATTTTCTGTCTCTCCTGCTCTCCCTTGTCTTTCTGCTTCTGCCTCTCTTCTCTTCTCAATAGGACATTCCATTATATGGCATCCACTTCACTGCAAAACTTGGTTAACCCACGGAAAGCATGAATTCTGGCATTTTGTTAATGGAGTCCTTGATATGCTCTTGCTGAATCTGTACCCCCTGGTCTAAACCCAGTCCTGAGTAGGAAGAGAAATCAAACCTCTCTGAATACGTTCGGCAGAATCAAAATAATATTCAGGAAACATGGCTTTCTATATATTCTTAAATCATGCTTTGTAATCTATATTATGTCCCATCGAAAGGCCCATACTTTCAGACCTTCCTTTCTATTGGTTAACACAGATTTTTAACTATGTGTTCAATATAACAAAGCTCATCATTTTAAGAGGTTGCTATGCTGAACGTCCTTACAGATAAATTAACTTAACCAAAGAAAATACAAAACAAGATAGTAGATATGTAATATATCCTCTATTCCTTATTCCTACACATTCCACTAGCTCCATTTTTAAACTTTCTTTTTAAGAGCCACATTTTTGCTTAGCAGGGTGATTAGGTTTAAAGAACCATATCTCAAGGATTAAACTAAGGATTTATTTGGGCTCAGGACCAAAATTTGTCCACAAGGAATTAGCCGAAAGACAGAGGCCACTGAAATGTTAGAAAAAAAAAAAAAAATCACATGACCAGATGCGAGCAAGTTAAACCTGTTCACAGGAGGAGACTATTGACCAGTTTGGATACAAATACCCCTGCACAAAAAGTGTTAAACCTGCCAATATCTCTGACCAGAGGTCACTGCTTCATTAACTAGCACCAAAACCTGCTTCATTAACTAGCACCAAAACCTCACAAATGAAAGCAGGGATAATCGTATCTGACCTTTCTGGCCTAAGATTAAGTTCAATGACTCTTTACTGATCCAGGGATTGAGTGAACCAAAGGTCACAACCAGGATCGTCTACACTTCTTGCCCTCGAAGCCTTCAGCCTATAGAATGCAAAGATACCATACTGATCATTGTCAGGATTGCTAAGTTTCTACAGCGTGTTTTCAATTAAGTAAATAAAATGTGGTAATTAAATCAAGATTGCGTAATATGTTTTTGATTTGTAATCTCATTTAAATTAATTAACTGACTCAATCCTTGTTTAGTTTTTAAACTGGCCTAGTTAGGGAAAGAGTCCCTGGGAGCAAATCCAGTTTTCTATCTTTAAAAACAAGGCAAAGCAATCTGGCATACCTAAAAAAAATTTTTTTAATGCACCAGGAAAATATAAATACAGAGCAAGGGTGTTAGTGTAGTGGAGGGAGGAGTTTTATGGCATGAGTTTGACTAAAAAAAAAAAAATAGTTCTTGCACTAGAGAGAAATAAGCCAAGATATTATTTATGCAAAACATTTCTTTTCCAATTTTGTGAAGATTGCATGTTTGTTGGAAGCAAAACATCTCCAGCTGTATTTTAAGTTTCTGAAGAGAGTTGTAAGATTTATAATCTTTCATAAATGCTGCCCATATCTCATAATATTAGATGAACTCGCCACTGCGTACTTTAAGGAACAATTGGCCAATACGCTTTGCCACATGAAAACGATGAAGTACTTTCCAAAGCCCAGCCAGATCCAGTAGGAAAAGATGAGATGTATGTTCTGTCTTTCCCATCTGGGAGACATTGTAGATTTCAGCTATTCTATGTAATACACTTTTTTTTTTCTTTCTTGGAAACCAAGAAACCTGCATTTTATAGTAAGGTATGTAGTGCAAAGAGAATGTTGGTGAAATATGAACCTGAAAATAAAAACCAGAATGTCATCAGACTCAAGAACATAATAATGGAGGCAAATTGAAAAATCAATGCAGAATTTCAATATAAACCAAATGCAATGTTTATGATCATATTAGTCTCAGATTTTTCTCTTAAAAGGAAAGCAGAGAAAAATAAATGCTCTCATACCTCCAAAGCCCTGAATAGCACTTGTTATACTGCTTGACACAGTGACTTACTTATCTGTTTTATTTTGTCCTGGGGTCTTCATGGATTAGTCTAAATCCTACATATGCCATAGTGCTGTGGACACATGGCCCTTTTGTGCTATGTCGTTTCATGTATTTCTCCAAAACTTAATATAATATAGTACATCTAGATTAAAACCAGATACAAGACTTTCTGATATTTCATTGGCGATTTTTCTTTTTGGGGATCAGGAAGTGTTTTTTCAAAACTGTCTGGAGAGTCAGAAATCCTGGGTCCCATTCAGTAACTGCCAACCACTTGTGCTCTGACCCTGAGCAAACCACTCACGCCTGAGTCAGTTTTCACGCTGCCCAATCATTTAAAACTGGGCACAAAAAAGGAGAGAGTTTTTTAGGCTTAGTCATTTACATCAGAAATAAGAGGGGGGAAAAATAACTTCATGCAACAGTGAAAATATGTACAAGTGTTTGTGGAGCAAGGCTAACGTATTTTTTTAAATACACTTTAAGGTTTAATTTCTTACTTTCACTCCTCCCCAAAACATCCCACCTAATTGGTCCTCCTCTGTTTTCACTCTATACTTCCCTTTAAAAACACTAACATCACAGGAAATTTTAAAGGAATAGAATAGTGTCCAACCCTTCTGTTCTGTTATCAAATTCATGGGGTCAAGATACATGCACATCTTATTCACTGCTTAGTATAATTCCTGGTATGTTAGTAGATGCTCAACCAACATCTGTTGAATAAACAACCATTATTTTACAGTGGACAAGACCTTGATGGCTGCTATAACTTAAGATGTTTTTCATCTTCCTCAAATTATAATTAATCGCCAGTAATGCCAATCATAACTATTACTTGCCTGATGACTGTCTACACATATTCTTTTGTTTATTTTTTATTTTTTTAATGTTTATTTATTTTTGAGAGAGATAGGGAACATACGTAGGGACAGGGCAGGGAGAGAGAGGGAGAGAGAATCCCAAGCAGGCTCCATGCTGTCAACGCAGAGCCCAACGTGGGGCTCGAACCCATGAACCGCGAGATCATGACCCAAGCGAAGTCGGACGCTTAACTGGCTGAGCCACCCGGGCGTCCCAACATATTCTACTTTCAAAGAACTGCTCCACAAATACAAACTTAGCAATTGGTTCAATCAATGACCCAAAAGTCATTATTCTTGTTTGAAAGGTGCTCATTTGATCCTAAGCGGGAGCTCCTAAAAAGGAAATTTTTCCTTGCACACATTTCTCCATTATGCCAGGTGAAAAGATACTTTACCAAATCGTTAAAATGTTTATGTTTAAATCATTATATAAGCTTAGAGTAAAGACACTGAATGAGCTTTTTACATACCGTATTGGTTATTTATGATGAATGAGTAGCCTTTGCTTTATTATTAAATCATGGGTCTTTAAGTACATGATGCCATATTCATATACAAATAAATGTATGTGTTGAATCCAATGGTGCACGATCATTAGCAGGACAATAGAGTAAGACAAAAATAATATACTTACTTCCTACCATAATAAGGCAGATTTGTTTGTCAGACATTCAGTACTGTTTTTGTTTATAAAATAGCTTTATCATAAAATTGGAAGGAAAAAAGTCAGAGAAGTCACTTGATGAAACAGGAAGCTTGCTGATGTGGCTGAGATTGGCATTAAATGTCCTAACAGTTCCTTGATAAGTGGTTCAAAGAAGTTCTGTCCCCATGTTTTCAGGACAAAAACTAATTTACCAGGAATAAGACTACTTGAACAATACATCATGCGAATGAACATTTTCGAAAAAGGATACAACGAGGAAACGAATGAGGAGAGAGTAACTTCCCCCTGCAAATTAAAATTGTGCCTGAGAGGAGTGTAACTCAATTTCACTGATAAAAATACAAACAAACCGAAAAACCCCAGCTAACGTGATTCTATCTTTTTTCTAAGGGAAGGTCAAGATTATTCGAATAAGTGGAATAGTACGTTTCAAAGAACTCTGAGAAGTTTAGAACCCAAGACAGATATGAAGATTTGTTATAATCCTACGTGGCATTATTCTTTCAAATGCCATTGTAAAAGGAAAGTGAAAAATACAGGTAATTTTAACCAAGAATAATAAAGACCCTGCTATAATAGAAGCCTACCATGGAATCCACTGTTCATTACTATGGTTATTCGGGAAATGAGAAAAAAATGATGAGACATATGTCGCTTGCTGTATCCATTTTACGAAAGGGAACAGAGACTACAGGGGTGCAAAGCCATGTACCGTGTGCTCAAAATTCCTTCCATTTTGTCATTTTGCTCCGTTTATCTTTAATAGAGATTCAAATGGACTCCTTATGATTAAAAAATCTCCAAGCTAAGTCTAAAGAGTATGAAAAAGAACCAGTTTCTGCATAATGTTCCATCCATATGTCTTAACCCTGAATGGTATCAAACCTATGTAATTTTATACATCAAATGCCTTCCAGATGTGACAAAACTTTAACGCAGACCAACTTCAAGTTTTTTACTGCAAGCTCATCTCCTATGCTCACAAAGATTATTTTTACTGCACACACATTACCCATGGCTAATGTTCAATTTTCCAAATTGATTATTATGATGCGATTTCAAAACTGGCATTGCATTCCAATCAAAAAACAAACTATGCTGCATAGCGAGCCTCCAAAGAAATCACAAAAGAACCAAGAAACCACAAGCATTGTTTCCAAGCTGGAGACCGTGCTTGATTACAAGGACAGTCGAACTCTCTCAGTACCTCCAAAACATGGAAAAGGGGAGGCAAGGTCATCTCTAATTCCTTGACAGAGCTAACTGCCAACAGAATGATTGAGCCTGTCACCTGTTGTTTTTGGTTTTAAAGATTTGTTCTAATCAGAGCAGATAAATTCTTCCTGACATTTAAAGTATGTTAACATTTGAAAATTAACCAAAAAAAAAAAAAATTATTCATGGGAAATTTTCAAAGGTATCTAACAATATGCCATCGTGAAAAATCATAAACTAAATTTCCTAGTAGGATAAAAAAATAAATTGGTAACTCAATGACAGTAAGAAAAACTAGGAGGATGAGCCTTTGGAGAATGTCATGCAAACACAATCTCTCCCATAAAATGAATGCTTTGAACCTGACCTCAATGCCATCTCTCCACGCCACCTCAGAAACCAGAATTGCCGGTACTGGTAACTTGTGCTCAGAGCCATCCCTCCCTCTGTTCCTTCAAACTACATTTCCCAGCTCTGCTAACAACTGGATTTGGGCTAGGTTCAACCAATGGGAAGCACTAGTGGGAGTCTGGGAAATCGGAGGGCAAGAAGAAAGGAGAGGGAAAGTATTTCTTCCCTCTGCCTTGACAGGCATCTCCAAGTGGTGGCTAGGAATCCTTTGTTGTTCTGGTTTCCACTGGATGGGTCTCTCTGTCTGTGGTCCCCACTCCCCCCCCTAGGACAGCTGTGGCTCAAGGACTCTGGTACCACCACCTTCTGCTTTTACCCCTCACCCTGGTTGAGGTAGTGAGCTCCTGCTTATGCTAACGTCTGGGTTGCCTCACTGCCCATGTGGTGTCTCACCTGTTCTAGCAATATTGTAACTGCCCCCTGGCTCTGCCCTCATAAAAATCTTTCTATTGGACTCTCTGGTAGGAATTCTATTTCTCTGGACCTTGACAGATATATGGGCTTGTTGAAATTTCACATAGTCATCACTCTAAAATAAATGTCAGGTAATAGAATTAACAGTATTAGGCAGACTAAATATAATACTATCTAGAGTATTAACAGATTTCAAGTAGTTGTTATGATTCTCATAAAAAAGGTGAGAAGGCACTGCCACCATTTAGTACCAAGTATGAACTCCTATATCTCAAAGTCTTTTGCAATGTAGGATACTGAAATATAAAGATAATCAAGTTAAAAAAAAAAAAAAACAAACAGACAAATTACTTAGATTTTCGACACCAAGCTCTAAACACATGTCACCACCCACCCAGGTTTGCTGTCTCTTCTTTTTACCATCTCATAGTGAGTCTCTCCATCCAACAATATATATGATACCTGGGTTTTTTTCTTGTGTAAATGATTTTTCTACAAACATGAATGTCTGCTCCTTGGCTGGACCAATTGAGTCTGATTATTTTCATAGGACATTATACATTTATTTACATCTCATGACACAAACAACTTTGAATTGCCTATCAGTTGTCTGAATAGCTAACAATATCATGTAGGGATAATCAAAAACTTGTCTTAAATATACACCAATATATATCAACATAAGACTCATACATACTTGAAAAGAAAAATAATTTCAACATTACTGTTTTCTCTAGGAAATCATTCGCAAGACCTCACTTGACATCCAGCATTTTCACATAGGCAAATTCATTAAATAAGAACAGTCAAAAGTATTTTCTTCTATCAGAACTGTATAATTTACGATGCTTTACTAGAATACTCCACAATTGGAGACAGCATAAAAATATTGATGTTCATATGCATAAGGAAGCATATGAACTCCCAGTACCAAACTTTATAATCACAAATGCAAATAATACTGAACATACTTGATGTTTTACCGTGTCTTAGATAACAGCCCCATTAGACAGAAGTGTCATCAAGGAAAACATATGGCATCTATTCAATGTCATTTTTTTTTTCTGATGAACTTTAACAGATGACTCTGGTGGTAAGTGGGCACACTCAGCTATCAGCATTGCACTGTGTTTTCTTCAATCATTTTGAACTCTCCCACCCAGGCCTCCAAGTTTTATTTTCATGTCTTGTCTTAAAAATGTTTATTTCTTCATTTTGAGAGAGCGAAGGAGAAAGCGCAGGGGTGTGCATGTTGTGTGGAAGACGGGCAGAGAGAGGGAGAGAAAGAATCCCAAACAGGCTCTCCTCTGTCAGCACAGAGCCCAACATGGGGCTCCATCCAGTGAATTGTGAGATCATGACCTGAGCCAAAACCAAGAGTTGGATGCTTAACCGACTGTGCCACCCAGGTGCTCTTACTTTCACGTCTTTTAAACATGATTGTCTTAGTTTGTAATACCAACTAAAAACCATTGTTGGTTAAAATGTTTATACCTGAGCCTGAAATCTATTTTAGTCAATCTATGTCTATGTAAATTTAATTTAATAAATATTAATTGAAAAAAGAACATGGGGCATAGTCTACACAGGCATAAAGTGATCATGAATCAAGTCTGGCCAGAATTTCCACTTTTGGCATTTTCCCTCCCTTCCCTTTTATCTCCAAGGAGAAAATGATAGTGCAATGGATTAAACCAAAAGATAACCTCCAGAATATGATGGAAGACATGCTGCTCAGGCATTAAAAATCATAGGAATAATGCTGACACCACAAGATAGAAACGGCCCCTGAGTGTCTCTGGTAATGGGGGTGATGGGCAGGAAGCATGATGCCAGATACAAAGTGATTCTAAATTTTCACCTGTTTTTTGCTGTGCACATATTATTCAATTTTTTTTCAAGTAGGCTTCACATCCAATGTGGAGCCCAATGCAGGGGCTCAAACTAGCAACCCCGAGATCAAGACCCGAGCTGAGATCAAGAGTTGGACACAATTGACTGACCCACCCAGGCGCCCCTGTGCACACGTTATTCTAAACTTAAACTGTAATTATGTTACAGCCCAAAAAAGGACATAAGAAAATACCACCAGTTCTTTCAATGTACTTTATGTGTAGTTTCTGTGATTTACAAACCATCACATAGGATTACATAACTAAGTTAAAGCCAAGATAAAACAAATACAATTGAATTGTTTGCATTATACTAAATAGATAACTGAAATTATGACAGATATAACCGGCCCAGGAATTGGTTTAAAGAGGTACCCTTCTAAAAACAAGCTGATAGAGCAAACGATCACTAATCTCCACCTTCAAACAATGTATTTGGAAGATTTGGTTGGAAGCCAACAAACACAAAACCTCCATCCGCTTGCAAATGGCACAGCAGATTAAATGCTACAAAATGCCATGGAAATAGTTTATAAGCAAATGCTTTTAATATTGGAGGTGGGTTGTTACTACCTCAACCCAGCTTTCTTCACCCATCCCTGCCCCAAAAGGTTAAATCTTGGAGTGTGACATCCCTGGACCTCCTCATCGTGTGCTATGCCTGGCCCAGAAGGAAATTATATTCTCCTTGGCCCACTTAAGCCTTGGCATGTTGGCCTGAGAGTGCCAAGGCAGGTACAGAAAGTACGAATTACGGTGTCTTTCTGCCCAAGAACTGACTGCAACCATTAATTTACTTCATAGGACCATTCAACTGCTGGAAGAGGTGAAGGACTTTGGGTGTGACTGACACAGGCAGAAGCGAAGCCAGCTAATAAAGACGGCAAGGCTGGATGTTACTGTGTCCCTTGCCAACTTACACAGCTCTGTCACCTGCCAGAGGGTCATGGCCCTTCTGCCTGTGACACGGTTTAAGAAATGAAATTAAGAGGAAAAGCTCTTTGGGGCTCTTTGGGGTGGCTCAGTCGGTTCAGCGTCCAACTCTTGATTTTGGTTTAAGAAATGAAATTAAGAGGAAAAGCTCTTTGGGGCTCTTTGGGGCTCTTTGGGGTGGCTCAGTCGGTTCAGCGTCCAACTCTTGATTTTGGCTCAGGTCATGATCTCACAGTTCGTGAGTTTGAGCCCTGCATCAGGCTCTGCACTTGGGAATCTCTCTCTCCCTCTCTCTGCCCCCCTCCACCCCGCTCTCTCTCTCTCTCTTTCTCTCTCTCTCTCAAAAAATAAACTAAAAAAAAAAAAGGAGAAGAGCAAAAGTTCTTTACGAGAAAATTATGCTTATCATTCTACATCTTGTTGACAAAATATTAGGGTTTTTTTAGCAAAAAAATCTGCATCTAAGGAACTCAAGGATATATAATCTATATCTAGGATATGAATACTTTAAGGAAGGGAAGATGGGATTAAAATCTAGTTAATTTTGAAAGGATATGATACAGAGAAATAAGGTCCCCACCAAAATGAGAATTCCCATTTTTTGCTTGAAAATATAAACTACCAGTGGGAAGACTTTCACCAGGCTGCTGCATCATTCTCTTCATTTAGGTTTGTTTACCCAATGTCAATATTTGTGAGTACAATGAAGTCAGGGTTCCACACACAACTTGAGTACAAAAGTTAGGGTACCCCATCTAGATTCCAGCCAAAGCTTCCTCCTCATATTAGGATCTCATTCAACGTGACCCGTGTGTTTTTAAAATGACGACACCGCTCCGCTTTCTTTTCACTGGGCTGGAATCTTTTGTGGCATTATGGATGTGTATGTCACGCTGTGAACACCAAAATACAATAGACAGCACAAAGGGGGAGAAAAGGGAGCCCTGGAATCCAGGGAGGCCATTTGAAAGAAAAAGGAAGGGGGGGCTTGAGAAAATTGTTTTTAAATCTTCCTTTAAAAACTACATTAACCATAATAAAGCAATAACCGAATGCTCTCTATTAATGTCGTCCAGCAATGATCAAAACTGGAATTAGCTGATATAATTCAATCGATTGGTAGGGAACAACACGTATCTCTTCAGTCCATTCACCATGTTAAAAGTGCTCCTAAAAGATGTACGTTTCCTTTCTGTATTAATTTACACACGGGTTCATGTTGGTTGAACTTTTACTTTCTGTTCACCTGTTTACCTGGATTCGTTCTCAGCTTAACATTCATTAAGCGTTAAGACACAACAAGAGGTGCACCGATGGTGAGATGAATTCTCAAGGCCATTACTCTTCCCAGGGGAGTGACAGGGAGGATGGATGAGAAGTGGGAGATCGCTTCATTTATTTGAGTTACAGGCAAGGAATATGAACTCACTCTAGAACTTTGAAAATCAGAGAGAGAGCTTTAAAACCCCACGTACTTGTATTCTGTCTAAATTCTCATTTTTCCTGTAAGAAGGCAAAGTCTGATAAAATTGGGGACATTTCTGAGTTTTCAGCTGCTAGTTAGTGGAAGGGGGTTCCTCTTCAAGGGTGAGAACGCTGCCATTCCTGCGCCCCCCCAACACTAGCACACCCGACACTTGGGGAGCCAACAGCCCTCCACCAAAATGCGCCACCTTTAACCACCAAGCAAACAACAGTAATTAAGAGCATCAAGTTAATTGTGTCTCCTCCCCAGAGAATGTGTCCTCCCAGGCTTCCTGAAATCAGATTGGAAGATTAGTAGCAATTTTACTCCCAGTTCTCTTATTCCCGTTAAAAAAAAATAGAGCCTTCATTCATCACACCCACCCCGAGAACTATAGAGTCAAAAGTAAAAACCTTGAAAGAAAGAAAGAATGAAAGAAAGAAAGAAAGAAAGAAAGAAAGAAAGAAAGAAAGAAAGACAAAGAAAAAAATAAAGAAACAAAAAAGAAAATCAGACTACTTGGTGAAGTTTCATGTTTGGCAGTTTATGGAACCAGAGCAACGATGATCTTTGGCTTCTCAATCTGTTCAAAGTTTGTTTTCAACCTCATAGAATTCTTTACACTTAAGAATTGCTAACAGCCCTAAGATGCTTAAACGTGTCATTTTGTTTAGAGTTATAAATGTGATTTTTCATGAGTCCTTCATTAATGATCCAGGAGACTGATCGTTCAGGACCAATCAACCTGAACTTGCAAATCCATGTCATATGTATTAGAATAACTAAACATTGACAATAAGGCTCTTTCTTACCTTCCGTTTGTGCCAAGTGATAAAGATAGCAGCAATACCTTTACAATTTTCAAAGCACTTTCACCTACATTATTGTGCTTTTATTCTCATCCTTTACAATGGCCAGGAAAGAATGTGGCTTGATAACTTGCAGAGTAACAGGAAACCTTGATTTTTCGTTGCAGTTCCCCTACTGAGTTTCTCTGTGACCTCTGGGATGTCACTTAACCTCTCCCTGCCTCAATCGCCTATCTCAAACGAGCTATAATAAAACTTTTTTATTCCAGTCCACCAGGGTATTAGAACAAAGGATCTGATAGGATGTTTCTAACGTGCTTTGATCTCTATAGGGAAAGTTGCCATAAAAATAAAGACATTGTTGTTATTATTCTAATTGAGTTATTTGCAAATGAAGCTTCTTGACGGAGCCCAGTCTTCAGACTACAGAAAAGAAAATTCTGCCAGTTCTCAAGGGTACAATTGCCTCATGGCAATTATACCCATAACCACATTTCCTTACTACTGTTATAAAAGACGATGGTTCAAGGGGAGGCAAAGGGGGAGTTTAAGGAAAAAAAAAATATATATATATATATATATACACATATATATGTATGTATATATACACACATATATATGTGTATATACATATATTTATGTGTGTGTGTGTGTGTGTGTATATATATATATATACATACACTGTTTCTTTTCAATGAAAGATGCTGAATTGCAAATTTGGAACCCAAGGCTATAGGTAAAGACAGAACATGTGTTCCAAATTAGTGTAGTGTTTGTTAGTTGTGTCAGAAAGGCAGAGGTGTCCTGAGGCTGCACTTTCCAGCAAATTTTGGAAATAATTTAGGAAAAAATGGCAAAATTACGAAGGTAACCTGGGCCCATCCTTATGCGTGCTACGAAACCAAAGACAAAAAAAGGGTTCAAGCCTACACCATTCTTATCAGCAAAAATAACGTATCACAAGATACAAAAGACACATAGGAAAAGGAAACAGAGCTTAGGAAGTAAATACTATGGACAATTTTACATGAAAAGCCAAAAGGGAATATTGGGGCCGTGGGGGCCAAGGGCAGGCCACCCCAGATGGGCCCCGTTGCCATGAACATTATTTTGAGTTAAAAACAATCAAAGCTCAACAGATTCAGGAAAAGCTCTTCACCCCTCCCTCAACTGTCTGCTTGTATCAGGAAGAAAGCTATTAACAGATTCTTCAACACCTAAGAAACATATCTGCATAATAGGACCACCCCGTTTTCCAAACATCTCTTTTCACCTTTCTGGGAATTTTCCTTCTCCCTTTTGTATCTTCAGACCCCCCACCCCACTCCTTAGCTCTTACAAACACCAGGTTGCCCAACTGCCTTTGGAATTTCCATCTCTGTATCCATTCATTCCCATAGGTGTGCTATTAAATTTGATTTTCTCCTGATAATCTGTGTCGTGTCAATTTGATTCTTAGTCTTGCTAGAAGGACCTTGAAGGAAGAGGTCATTCTCTCTCCGCAAAAGGGCTATGAGTCTATAGGCAGAACATAACAGTCTCCTCTCTGTTCAAAGCCAGCAGCCTTGAGCATTAGCAGGGGCTCAGTGTTAGGCACTTTAAGAGCTCCATATTCCTCACGTGGCCTCTTGTCCAGGTAGAGAAGAAAGCTGCTTTGCATTATGAAGTATTGGAGACACGGAACTTTCCTTCAGTGAGAGGTATCACTGGGTCCTGTCACACTGCACACCTCCAAGAAGCAACATTCACAGTTGGGGGCTACAGGGAAGGAGCCCTCCAGACTTGCTTAGTACACAACTTCTGGGGCTCTATATGCCATGGAAAAGCCTGATGAAAAGTGAAAAATCTTATGAAAAACCTTACAATTGGAGATTTTACAGGGCTTCAAATAGAATTCTACTAGAAACATCCTCCTCTGACCGGCCAAGGGATTCTTTGGGTTCTACGGCTTTCTCCAAGTGATCCAAAGCGACCCGGGGTTCCACTCTGCACGTTCACTTGTACGCTTGTCTCCAAGTTGAACGCAGAAGGATTAAAAAGAAAACACAAATATTGGCACAGGTGACGTGAGGTTACTTGACCTTTCTGAAGGAAGATTTTTCAGAGAAGGGATAATTATTTAGGTGAAGTTTCTTATACTACGAGTATCTTTTAATTGCAACCTTCTGAAAAGGGCTTGTTGTTGTGGCTGTTCACGTGCATACAGTCTGACGATTCCAATTAAGCTCTAGGTCCCCAAAAAGATTTCGAATAGAGGAGACACGTGGGACCATCCGCTGTATGGTCACAATAAATGCCACTTGCCTTATTTTCATCGCGCGCCCAGTGACACATTCAGTCCGCAAAATCTAGTGAGCATCAGAATCCTTCAAGACGCCTGGTAAAAATTTAGATTCTTCCACCCACACTTAATGGCTGTGCCATACAGCAGTACTGGGCCCAGAGAGTGGCACCGTAAACAGACACCCCAGGGGGTGTCTCTGCATTTCCTTAGACAGCTTACAAGGATGTGTCGCTACAGACACCCAACTGGAAAGCACAAAGTCATATGTGACTATAGAGTCTTAAAATAACAAACAAACAAAAATGCAGTCCTTAAGCCAAGACCAGACTCTACTTTTCTTTCTCTCTCCCCGCCATGTGATGCCCAGGAGTTGGCTTCAGCCAAAAATCACATGTGTATAGTGAATCCTAAAAAGCAAACTAAATCCAAATCCACACTGAACCGTGTTGAACTCTATCACACTTCACGGGGCTTTAAATAGAACTCTACTAGAAACATCCTCCCCTGACCGGCCAAGGGATTCTTTGGGTTCTACGGCTTTCTCCAAGTGATCCAAAGCGACCCGGGGTTCCACTCTGCACGTTCGCTTGTACGCTCGTCTCCAAGTTGAACGCAGAAGGATTAAAAAGAAAACACAAATGTTGGCACAGGTGACGTGAGGTTACTTGACCTTTCCGAAGGAAGATTTTTGGCAACGGTGTCTTGGCAGTTCCCTGGAAGGCTAGGCCAGGACACAAAGAGGAAGACAGGAAGCCGGGAGCTGGCCATGTGTCCTTGGCAGGCAGCAGTGTGGCAGGGTGAACAACCTCGTCCCTGCCAAACCAGAAAGAGTGGGGAAAGCCCAGCTAATTGGCACGTCACAGTCGGCCACAGCGTACGTCCTTCGACTTTAAATGCCTGATAAAGTTAACTCGTTTGCCAGACCCTAATCTACTTAAACAAGATCCAACATTACTTTCAGAAAACGTAATTTGCTCCTGTTCGTGCCTCCTTGAGAAAGGGGTGAAGCAGCCTCTCAGGATGGCAAGGGCTGAGGAGAGAAAATGAAGATTCACTCAAGTCCATTATGCCCACAGACATGGCTTTCTGAGAGGGCCACGTGCGTCTGTGTTTTGGATTTTAACTAAAAAGTATCCCACTTGCTCATTTACTTTCGTTCGGAGGAAACTTCGAAGTGAACATTGCATACTGAGTATGAGTTTCAGCACATTTGCAGGCTCCAGGCATTAAAAAGTGTTTTAAAACCCTTTAACAGAGCCCGGGAGGATACAGAGCTGCACCCCGTTTACGGTCGGCTATTGTTTTTACTTACAAGCTGGTTGGCTCAATCATATTTTCTAATAGAATCTGTGTGCACTGGCATAATATCACCACTTTCTGAGTCTTTTACTGCTAAACTGGGGAGTCACACAGGGAGAAAGGCAGCAGAGGGGATTGTGCAAATAAATCGCTCCTTACTGCTGCTGCTAACAGGGTGAATCCAGGGAGGGGGACCCTAATTCTCCCCCCAGGGGCATGTCTGAAGGCTTGGTAAGAGCCATTAAAGGGGTGTGCGCGCTGGTTGGCCACATTTCCTTTTATTTTCTGTGGAATTGTTCATGCCTTCTCCAAACTCACACTGAAACTTCTAAGTGGTTCTCCTTTGACTATAGTAGCCAGTGGTGAAATTAAATGGAGAAAAAGATGCAAATTTCCTCCTCAGAATTAGGAGGCTGAAGAGATTACAACTAAATGCAATCTATTGTTTTCTGCCAGAAGTTTCTAACGGTCTGTATAGAATATTCATCCTTTGAGGAGCCCAGGACCTCAGTATGACTGAATCTATTCTGGTAAAGTTATGCTGGGGAATCAAACACAAGTCCAAAACTCAAAGCTCTCTGATCACCATTTAAAACGGATACATAATAATCCTTCTGTCCAAAACCATCCCTCCAAGTAAAGAAGTCTAGACGTGTTCTAACTCCAAAATTACTATTTCTATCTAACACAGCATGTCTTGATCTTCCCGGACTCCCACTGAATTGACTCTTGACACTAATTATCCCTGACTTTAAAAAAATTTTCCTTCTCTTATCCTTTAGGCCACCACCTCTTCCTGGTTCTAGGCCTCTCTTTCTGGTCTTTCTTTCCAATCTCCACAACAAGCTTCTTTTCATCTGTCAGCACCTTACCTACTGAGGACCCCCAAGACAGTCCACCCGAGTGACCTTCCTTCGTATCTTCATTACCTGCCCAAATGAACCCAACCAGCTCCATGTTTACGATTACCCATTTGCAGGGGGACGTCTGGGTGGCTCGGTCGGTTGAGCGTCCGCCTCTTGATTTTGGCTCAGATGATGCATCAGGCCCTGCGCTGATGGTGCGGAGCCTGCTTGGGATTCTCTCCCTTTCTCTCTCTGCCCCTCCCTGCCTCATACATGTGCCCTCTTCCTCTCTCTCTCTCTCTCTCAAAGTAAATAAATAAACTTAAAAAAAAAAAAAAAAAGAACAATCACCCATTTGCTTCGGACTCCAAATCTCTATTTATAGCCCTAACCTGTCTTTTTAACTGCAAACTCCCTCTTGAGATTGCTAGTGCCCAACCCCTACAGAAGCTCAGCCTCTTCCTGTCCACATTCCAATCAATGGCACCCAAATCCCCTCAGTTTCCTAAGCATCTGGGAACCTCGTCTCCCTAAAGTCTCACAGTCAGTTGCTGGCAAAGACTCTACCATTCAACTCCATTCCCTCATCTCCACCTGCACGGCTGCACACTCCCTAATGGAGCTTTCATGTCTCATCTGACAATGGCCTCAGCCTCCTCAGGTCATCAGGAGTCATTCTTCACAGTGAAGCCAGACTCTGTCCTCTGCACTGCCTCCACGAATCACATCACTTCACTTCTGGAAACACTGATGGCTCCCTATTGCTCAGAAGAGTCTACAACTTCCTTAGGACAAAATTCAAGGCTCTGGGTCATCTGGCCCCAGTCTAGTCTCACCTCTCACTATCTCCATCAAACAATTATGTTTTACCCCTTCTTACATCTACGCCCAACTGCCCAACACCTAAGCTCTAGCACACTGCTTAAAATTCCTGGAATATGCTGTGTAATTACAGGTCTCTATGCTTTTGCCCATATGGTTTCTTCTCCTAGAATATTCCTTCTTTGATGCTAGACAAACTCCTAATTCACCTTCAAAGCACTTGAATTTCTTTCTCCCACCCAAGAAGGCCACCTCTCGGGTCCACAGCACCCATTTATACCTCCAAATACAGAACTTTAACATTGCATGCCGGTTGGTTTCTTTTACTCTGCTTCCCTACATAAGACTGTGACCTCCTTATATCACACTGTCCCCTGAAAAATTTTGGGAATTCATTTAAGCTGCAGACAGAACGTCATCTTGGATATTCCATCCATGAAGAAAATGAGGAGAGCGTGCATTTCCCAAAGAAAGACAAAACAATCTTAAAAGAAAGCTTCATGATGAGTTACCAGTTTACAAAGTTAACACTCAATAGCCCGATTCTACCTTGTACTTACATGATTTAGCCCTTTGTCTGTTTATTTAAAAAAGAAAACAGGATTGAGTACCTACAAGAGCCCACTGGAACTCAGTCCCTGGAACTCAGTCTACAATGGTGAACAAAACATGACTTATTCCGGTCTTCACGTAGCTTACAGTATAATTTGCCCTACCCTGACTTTCATTCACTTGCTAACCAGTAAAAAGGGGGCTCTGGTTAAAATGTGCCGGCAAGCAGTACCCACAATTATTACATCTTGAAAATAAAATTGACATGTTACACACACATAGACACATACACACCACAGATTTAGTAGTGAGACAGTCAAATGTTTTGTGCTTGGTTTTTGTTTTTAATGAGTAAAACATCTGAGAGAACGAAAGCCACAGCAAATGCATTGTTTGGCGGTGATAAGGAGAACACTTAAAGGCAGTATGACAGCAAAAAAAGCTATCGCAGCACAAAATAACAAGAGTATGAAGTACTGAGACCATAGCTCTAAAGTCCCCTTGACCTCTGCCATCCCTCAGGACAGCCAAAAGGGACCTATTGACTAGCTGTGGGAGCTGAACGGTCGAATACAACTTCAGATTAAAAATTACTTTGTGGTCACACCCCATAGATTGAATGCTGACAGAGCCAGAGTAAATGAGGGACTCAAAAGGAGTCCTGAAGGAAAACATAAGAATGGCTTTCTAGAAGTGGTTAATTTTTTAAAAAACATAACCAAGGCAAAATTTCTAAACGGAAACATGGGAAAACATGCATCGAAAATCTTTTTCTTGTCTCTAAAAAACCCCAAACTATCCATACGTATGGCATTTATATGGTTTCCCTCATTTATCTGAAAGCCGTGTGGGCAATGCGTGTGGAAAGAGCTATCATGAAATGTGATGTCATACACCTTATGGAAAAAATTCCTTTTCACAATGTCAATTAAACCCAAATTTAGCTTTCAAAGTCTATGACCTCCACCGTTTTTTAGGTTAGCTAAAAAGGATCCACTGACTAGCTTTGTGAGCTGAACAGTTGAATGCTACTCTAGATAGAAAATACTTTCTTTCACTCTATAAGAATAATTATCACGGCGATCACACAATTATTATAATTATAACTGTAAGAACTGTTATCGGGAATTTATCTCTGAAACAGTCTCCTGCGTTGCAGGGGACATTTATCTTTTTTAATGATCACCAACATAAGTGTCTTTTTGTAGCTGTATAAGTGATTTTACCTCTTTCTATTAATATCCTCGTGCATGCTTTAGAAGCCAAAGGAGACAGCCCCCACATTTCCCCCCCCCACAAAGCAATTGTCTCGGTTAAGCCAGGCCTGTGGCATTTTTGAGACCCAGAGCTATAGCCGTCCCCCACCCCCTTCACGGCAACATCACATTCACATTGTGCTTTCCTAGATGGGTGGAAACCCCCCCAAAAAAGCCCCTCAAATCTGGGTTTCATAAACTGTACTCTAAGAGAGGTAGCAATAAAGTTTATTACAGACCTAAAGTATCTGCATAAACCCGGTTAATTGAAAAGTGGGTGGAGAAGGCTGCCAAATTAAATGTTTACATTAGCACAGCTGTATTGTAAAAACATTCTGCCCCCTGTGCTTTGTAATTATAAGATATTTCTGGACTGTGTATCTCTACAAAGTTTATCTCCACTGCCAAGAGTGTCTTGGCACGGAGCGGCTGCAGTTTTTGGCAGCCAGGAGCTCTCCGCGCGGGCAGGATCTAAAATGGCTGCCAAGCGGCCTCCTGAAATGTCGCCGGCCGGCCGCCTCGCCGGGGCCCAGGGCAGCCCTGCGGCCCGGGAGGGGTCTCCAGGCTGTCTCGAGGGAGGCCAGAGAGCGGCCTTCCCGCATAAATACGAGCTGGTACTACCACTTTTCGTCTCTCTCTCTCTCTCTCTCTCTCTTTTTTTAAGCTGCTTGAAAAACTAACCACAAAGCAATTTTGGAATCGTCCAAGTGAGAAAGTGGTGACGAGGGGTCTCTTCCGCAGTTTCACTCACCTCAACTTTTCAGTTACACATATGCCCGCCATGCTTTCTGCTAACGAAAGGAAACTCGGTCACTTTTGTGGGAGAAGAGGAAAAGGAAAAACTTCCCCACCATACGGAAACCTCCTTCAAAAAAGCACGAGCAAAGCCAACATTTTCCCATTTGCGATGGCATAATTTTGACATGGATTTATAGTCTTGATCAAAGCCTATGTGTATACAAAATGAAAACAAAACGCTTTAAATTTGGTTCCTCCTCTTTCTTGAAGAGGCTACGCATCTCCGACACAAATGACGTATTTAAAAACAAAAACTTTTTCTACCCTCCTATGGCAAACACCCTTAGCACAAAACCCACGTAACTGTGGAAATTTAGACCAAATTCACAGTCTCTGCAAGTTCCGGGGGCTGACCAAAAGGAGAGGGGACAAGGCAGGAGACACTGTGTGAAACTACAGATTAACCTGTTTGCTCAGGGTGTGTGGCATATACAAGAGACTTGAAAGATAAAAGTAAATGCTTCAGAAGTACATCCAGATCCCACAAGATGTGCATTGCCTTTGTCTTTTTTTTTTTCCCCCCTCTTTTAAAGTCCCAGCTAGGGTCACCTGGGTGGCTCAGTCCGTTGAGCATCTGACTCTTGATTTCCTCTCAGGTCATGATCACACCGTTTGGTTCAGGGGTTGGAGCCCTGTGTCATCAGCTCAGAGCCTGCTTGGGTTTCTCTCTGTCCCTCTCTCCCTCTCTGCCCCTCCCCCCACTCGCTCTTCTCTCTCTCTCTCTCTCTCTCTATAAATAAATAAACCTAAAAAAAATAATAATAATAAAGTCCCAACTAAAAAGCTGTGTCCACAGCTGCCAAATATTGCATAATGAGGTCACAGGATTTTTCTCTTTTAGGTATTCCACAAGTTCAAGCTCAGGTTGAAAGACACATTAGTCCTGCTATACTATCCTGTAATCATTATTGGCAGTGAGAACCGTTCCGTAATTCTAAGCTTCAACTGAATCCAACATTGCCTCTGCCGAGAGATAATTCAGAGGTGAAGAATAAATTCCACCATGCTGACACAGCCCAGGGGCACTCATTACACTCACAGACTTGTTCGCTAAATGTCCGGCTTCTTTCTAGCTTTAAGTATGTAACCATAGGACGTGTGTATATATACAGATACTTCTTGGACCTTTTTAGTAAAGGCCGAAAAAATTTCTCATCGTTATTATAATTCTGCACAACAGACATTTAGGGACTTTTAGTGTTTGTTTAATTAGTTATCAGGAGGGTCAAAGTCACATCGCTGTAAAAGAGTAAGCCACTCTTGACTCACTAGTGAACCAAAGTTTGTGATCAGAAAATATCGCCAGTTCTCTGTTAACTTACTAATCCTTTTAAGACTTGATTTGTTTTTTTTTGTTTTTTTTGTTTTTTTGCTTTCATAAGATTTTATGATTTGATACTGGTAACTTGTCAACTTTTCTTCCTCGAGGGTTCCCGAATTCTAAAATGACAATCTGTCCCGCAAACAGAGGAGTTCAATAAATGTTGACTGATCATCTACTTTAGGCAAAGAGACTGTGCTATTAGAAAGAGAACTATATGGGGCACCTGGGTGGCTCGGTCGGTTAAGTGGCCGACTTCGGCTCAGGTCACGATCTGGCGTTCCGTGAGTTTAAGCCCCGCCTCGGGCTCTGTGCTGACAGCTCAGAGCCTGGAGCCTGTTTCAGATTCTGTGTCTCCCTCTCTCTGACCCTCCCCCGTTCATGCTCTGTCTCTCCCTGTCTCAAAAATAAATAAAACGTTAAAAAAAAAAATTAAAAAAAAAAAAAAGAAAGAGAACTATAGGATGAAGACATTGCTTTATAAGAAAAACTGAAAAACACTTTCAGATTTTGTGGTTTCTTGTCGATGTTGGTCATTTTGGGTACATATTCCCAAAGTGAGTATATTCTGTATCCCCACCTCAAATACAAATTTCTAGAGGTCATACGCTTGCCGAGAGCACGAAACTGTGATACCTATACAATTGATTCTGACACTTGACAAAATCCTAGTAAGAATAAATGCAATCGGTTACATAAAGCACTGGTGCCTGATACGTTGTATATGCTTAAGTATTACCATATCCTTCTCTTCATGAGCAAATATCTTGTGGGTGAAATGGCACTAAGAATGATAGTAAGGCGAACCGTCACTGGACATTTGTTTACGTGTCCGAAGGTATTCTCAATATGATACATAGATTTCTTCCTCAAAACCACTCTAAGAGTTCGATATTATTATTATCCCCATTTTCAGAGGAGAAAACTCGTCCAAGGCTATTCTGCTAATAAATGAAAACACCTGGAAATCAAACTCAAGCAAATCTGACTCCAGAGTCCTACCTGTATTTGCTGTTCTCTCAAATGAGAGGTATCCCCAGTAGAAACAGAAATGCAGACCAGATAGAGGTTATTCCTCCACAATTATAAGGTTCCTAGGGCAACTTTCCTAATTTTTGACACATAGCTTCCCAATTTTTCTCAGCGGAAGCCTCCCTTGAGTGGAGGCTGCTAATTGTGGGGAGTTTAAGTTGTGGTTTGGTAATGTGCACAAACTGGGAGAAGGATGAAACCAGAAAACCCTTTTTGCCCATGGCAGGCCACAAATTGAGGACTAAGTGCGCTCAGTTGAAAGGCAAAGGGCCAGTGCAGCCCGAGCAGCTCAGCGCCGTGATAACATGTGAACAACAGACACCCTTTCCAAAGCCACTACCCTCTTCATTCCCCACAAACCTCCTAATCTCCCACCAAAGTCCTGAGACTTCACCACAGGATCAAGTAATTCCCTTCTAAGCCACATCTCACAAATGACAGTCTGATTTCTTCCCGTGTGCCATTTTTTCCCATGAATGTTACTACAGTCTTAGCCGTACTTAACGAGGGTTTAGGGTCTGAATGTTTTTTTCTACCGACACAACGTGGAGGCACAGAAAAGCCAGCTTCCGTCACCACCTGAAAGACAGAGCCACCAACACTGCTTTCACCACTTCCTCCTACTCAGCTGAGTGAGACTCCAGGAAAGACACAAGATCGAAATATGCCTTTGCTTCAGACGGGGTGGTTAGTTACAACAAAGAGCATAGAACTATCAAATTCACGAAGCCACAAGCCTCATCAGCACGAGGACCCAACTTGAAAAAATGGCCAGCTGCCTACGATGTTCAAAATCTAAGTTGAGAGCTTTCCCATCTCCAAAATAGCTTCATTCCCCACCCCCGCCCCAAGTCATTTTGAATCATCTTCCAAATTGTATTCTCATGTTTGTAACCTTATTTTAATGACTTCAAGGTACGCCATGTTTAAAATTCAAGTCGAGTTCTGGTTCACTGGTAAGAGAATACGTTGCTAGGTGTTCAATTCGGTGGCCATTTGGGTTTCCATTTCAACAACAGGTTAAATTGTCGAAGAAAGAAAAAAAATTACATTTATTTCTGAATCTGTTAATTCAAGACAATTGAATTATCTGCATTTCTACTAAAGGCAAAACCATGACCGATGACTTTAGAAATGTTAAGCATGAATCAAGATACTCTTATTCAAATTCATAAAAATGTACTGCTTTAAAAGAATAAGGTACTCCTTCTCTTTGTATTTTTACTTACCGAAGGTATTGTTTTAATAACTGTTCACAAGTATGTCTGATAAAGTGATATAACATTTCACCACTCCAGTGACCATAATGTGAAAATCATTTTGCCAAAAAATGCCCTGGAAGTTTTCTTCACCTTTAGGTGTTTGGAGTTATTTTCACAAATTGAAAAGGACCTTTCAATAATCTTTTAGAGGTGTATAATATTCTATTGGGGGATGCAAATACATATCTCAAAAGATGCAAAAATATTTATCTTTTCTCAAGTACTACAGCATTAAATTTATCTAGACCCAGCCATTCTTCAGTCTATGTCTTTAATTCAGTTTCACTAGAATACAATTTCTACCCTCATTCCCTCCTTGCAACATTCTACCCCGGAGGAGGTGGGGGAAAACATCAGAGGTAAAACGGCAATAAAATTGTATGAAAATAAAAAGGAAATGCCATCTAGTAACTGTAATGCTAGAACAGAGCACATGGGGGGAAAAAAATTAATGCTTCTTATCTAATATCAATCCCTTACATGATTTACAACAAAATTACTTTGTCTCTGTCTAATGAAGAATCAATACATCATAGGTCAGGTTTATATATATATATATATATATATATATATATATATATACATATATATACACACACACACACACACACACACATATTATGTATATAATGAGAAAATGATGCAGATTATGAATAGGTTTTTCACACGGAGACTTTTTTTTTTAAACCATAGTCACTTTTACCACTTGCTTAAGAATTTTCTTTTCATCATTAAATAATTACTCATTTCAAATGCTAAGCTGGTATTTCTTTAAACAAAGCCCGTGTTATTGCACTGCTGATAACGTTAGGTTTTGGACAGAAAAGGATCAAAATTGATCAGCAAATGCAATTATGAGCTCTGACAAAGACTCAACATTTATTGGAAGGCAATTGCTAGAGAACGTGGCTTTAATTGTGCATACATATTTTTATTCATTAAGATGAATAACCAATAAAATCCCACACTATGGTGTCCCAGCCTCATAACACATTAATAAAGTTTCTTAAAGGTTTTGGCAGGGGGCCAGCACAGTCCATTAACTCTTTGCAAGTTGTAAAAAGAAGTAAAGTCATTTCAGTCTGTTTTGTGGTTATGAATGAAACAGCAGGCAGCCTGTATGGAAACGTCACTTTGGATATGGTATTGGTAATGGATGCTTTGCTGCTCAATCAGAACAGTGTGAGCAGAAGTTAATGCACCCTACCACAACCCCAGCCCTGATGCACTGCAAAGCTAATCTAGTTAAAAGTGGAGGGAAAAGAGCAGAGGACTCCAAGTTCAGAAGACCTGTTTATTTTGCTAATAGGCTGTCACACTGCATCTGGGTAAACTTGCCCACTGTGAAACCCACAACTACAGAATGCATTGTAAAGTGACCAGGACGGCTTTTGTCGGAGTAGTCTTTTTCCTACTAAAACCTGGCTACTTGGGCACTGGCTTAGCGAAGTCTGGGCTGTAAACGAGGGAAACGTCTTTCAGTTAACGTTAAGGCAAAACGCTACCTTGCAGCTTCTTGTTTTACGCGCTTGGATTAAGACGTAGAAATAACGGCAACAATTGGTAGCTTCATAGCCCGTCTCTGACTCTGCCTCACAATTTGAATTGGAGTACAGCATTTCTCCCCAGCGCTTCGCAGGGCCATCTGTTCTCATTTTTCATGACACTACAAACATTTTCCTTTGGAAAAAAGATTCAGTATTTTGCTTCCTTTTCAGAATGAAAAAAAAAAAAACGGAAAACTTGAATGAAACTAAATATATAGAGAGGCATCCAAGTTGTACAAGAAAAGTAGTAAATGTAGAAGGCACTTAAAACACGTTTCTTATGGTTAAGATCTCTACCCGTCCATCTGCTCTACTTTAAAGACAAAAGTTCCTGGTTGGTGGCGGTGGGGTTGTTTTAAACGCTTTGTTCAAAAAATAACTTGAAATTTTTAAACGATTGAGCAAAGGATTTAAAAAAGAGATTAAAACCCTTGGGCTTGAAAATTCAGAACTTCAGAATAGCTTTGCAAATTGTTTTTGACTTTTCGGTTATGAAGAAAACACACTAAAATATAAACACACGTGCATGGGTGCGCACGCACACACATTCACACACTGACTCTCCTTTAATCCCCAACCAAATATGAATAGCATCATTAGTCAGTTACTTCTGATTGTTAAAACCACAAATTGGCTGTAATGATCTGTCACTTCATATGAGGCCAAAAAATAAAATTTCAAGCAGAGGAGGTAATTACAATAAGTATAGTAGAAAAGATCATTCATTATTTTAATTTTGTTTTGTTTCAATTTTTACTAGGAAAAAAACCAGAAAGAATATTTTTAACTCTCAAATGTAAATGTTCTCGAATGAGTCCTAAAAAAAAAAACAAAAACAAAAACAAAAAAACTTCCCATTTCGAATTTCATTTATTAGAATCAGTTTTAATATGAGTCAAAATAGCTGTATCTCTTACATACGGCAAATTGTCTGGGAATTTATTATGTAACTCACCCCTGACTAAGTGAAACTAAAAGAAAGCCTAGTTAACAAGTTGAAATTGTATTGAAATTGTGGACCTGTGTGTAAATGATTATATTGTCTGTTTAGACTAGAAGCCAGATATTCAACAATTAGTCTCTAGAGATTTAGACTGTTAATTATATACCTATATTTCTACCCTGTTAGGTATCATCGCAACCTGGAAAAGACCTGGGATAAAAGTGGAATCTTTCTTTTATCTTTACATGTGTCTCTTAGCCATCTGGAGGTCTTATTTGGAAAAATGTCTAGTCATGTCTTCTGCCCATTTCTTAACTGGATTATCTGGTTTTGAAGTGGTGAGTTTGATAAGTTCTTTATAGATTCTGGACGCTAACCTTTTATCAGCCATGTCATTTGCAAATATCTTCGCCCACTCTGTAGGCTGCCATTTAGTTTTGTTGACTGTTTCCTTCATCGTGGAGTAGGGTTTTATCTTGATGAAGTCCCAGTAGTTCATTTTGCAATCTTTCATTTGAAAACAAATTGCTGTTACCTTGATGTTCCATGACACTGAATTTAAAAATACATATTGTGTGTGTTTAATGGTAACATAACCTGCCCTCTTTTTTTTTGATCTGGAATTGGAATTCAATTACAAGAACCATATTCAAAAACAACATGAATTCAGATATGAATGGATCAGGGATGTTTCTTAAAAGAAATACATTACATGTCCTACAGCAATATTATGAAACAGCATGGAAATGTACAGAAACAGAGAGGATATATAGGGGATATATATATAAAGTGGGTCTACAGTAGTTAAGAAAGAAAGAAAAGAAAAGAAAATAGTCTTAATGACCTTAAAATGACACTACTAGAAAAAGTGATACACATAGAAGATTTGACCATCCTATAGTCTACCTTTTTTTAAAAAAATTTTTTTAATGTTTATTTATTTTTGAGACAATGTGAGAGACAGAATGCAAGCAGCAGAGGGGCAGACAGAGGGACACACAGAATCTGAAGCGGGCTCCAGGCTCTGAGCCGTCAGCCCAGAGCCGGACGCGGGGCTCAAACTCACAAATCGTGACATCATGACCCCAGCCGAAGTCGGATGCTTAACCGACTGAGCCACTCAGGCGCCCCTAGTCTACCTTTTAAAAATACTAGACGGGGCACCTGGGTGGCTCAGTCGGTTAAGCATCTGACTTCGGCTCGGGCCATGATCTCCGTGAGTTTGAGCCCCATGTCAGGCTCTGTGCTGACAGCTCAGAGCCTGGAGCCTGCTTTGGATTCCATGTCTCCCTCTCTCTCTGCCCCTCCCCTGCTCATGCTCTGTCTCTGTCTCAAAAATAAAATAAACATTAAAAAAAATAAAAAATAAATACTAGAACATTGGCACCTGGGTGACTCAGTCGGTGAAGCATCCAACTCTTGATTTCTGCTCAGGTCACGATCTCACGGTTCCTGGATTCAAGCTCCCCATAGGGCTCTGGGCTGACAGCGCGGAGCCTGCTTGGATTCTCTGTCTCCCTCTCTCTCTCTCTGCTCCTCCCCAGATCACCTGCACACACGGTGCACATGATCTCTCTCTCTCTCTCTCAAAAATAAATAAACCTTAAAAAAAAAAACTTTATAAAAAAATACTAGAACAGCTATTCAAAGCAATGACCCAACAGACTGTAATTTGAGTACAAAAGACAGAGTCCAGAGGCAGGAGCAAAGCAAGGTAAAACGGCTCGATAATGAGGATGAGAGCCAGAGATCTGTTCATTTACCGCAGAGATACTGAACCACCCCAAATAGTTGTCCCGATGTTCTTTCCCCCTCCCATGCCTCCGCAGGTGGGGAGCACCCTCAGGTCAGCCCTCTCCTGGAACAATGAAATCCGAGTGGAACCATATGGTACCATAGGATTATGTTCTGACAATGATATTATACTTAAAAGAAAGGAAGCGTACACTTTAGAAAGATCTTTAGCATCGAGAATTGACATTTAGAAGATTAAAACATTTAAATCATTATCTCTCCACCAGAATATCCACATCAAACAAATGCACCACTGGGCTTTATTAGTAACTTCAATTTAGCTGGTATTAGATGGAATACTGCCTTAGTGTTAATGCAGATAAACTTCCATTTATTAAAAAAGTGTTAACTCTAGAAGCGTTTTTAAAAGTCAGTTGAAATGAACTGTTCTCACACCGTAGAGACACAAGTTAACAAAATCCCTGAGAGAACCCAGCCTATGTCTATGAGGAACTTCCTGACCTGCTTAAATGAGCAAACCAAAAGACTCCTACTAATAACCAGATAGTTATTTTTAACTGAGGAAAGCAAAACTATTCCAATTCATTTTAAGGTTTGAGGAGTCAAATAAACTACTCGTTGACTTAATTTTACTTAGAAATCACTCAGATACTTTTGTTGCTATTCTGGAAGGCTCTATCAATACTTATATACCTATTTAATTACTAAATTGAATCATCTCTTAAAGGAAAACATTAAAAATATTAAAGTAGAATGTACCTCACAGTGTCTCGGTTAATTATCTCTACTGAAATAAGGATTAAGAGAGAATCGGAAGGGAACTAGCTACCTAAGGTAAGATTCAACCCAAAATACAGGATGGGGTATTTCAAATACAAATTTTGCATATTAAGTCTGAACGGGTTTCCTCCTGAGTAGTAACGTGAACAATTTACGAAACCATCTCAAAAGTTTTAGAATTCCTCTGAACAAAAACACATTTCTAAAAAGCCTATGCTTACAGTAGAGTCCATAATCTGTGTTTAATAAATAAATGTTTGCTAGGTGGATGGACTTATGTCTAAAATGTGATAAAAATTACATCACTCACATTTATAATGTTTTACAACTTGCGAAACACTTTCACATGAACTACCTTATCCTAACAACCATGTGAGGTAGGTGTTATTAACCCCATTTCATAGAGAAGGAAGTTGAGGTTCAGAGAGATTAAATGTTTGCCCAAGGTCAGAGCTAGTAAATTCACTGCTTAGAGAATAATTAGCTTAAGCTGAGATAAATCACTTCCTTCTTCCCCATTCCAGGCTCAGAGACTCACAAACGTAATATGCATCATACATGAAATATGATACAACTAAAAATCATACTTCAGTCATTTCATACATTATATTACTTGTCTGGTTTCCACTTGAACTTTTGTAGGTGCTGTTTTCAAAAGGTAGTATAACATTCCATCGCATCTTCCTTTTCAAAATTCTGTGACAATCCCCTCGCTGCCTGAGAAGCTTGCAGGACAGAAAGACTAGGCCCAGTCAGGATTTGTGACTTAATTATCATCCACCACAAAGTTAATCTTTGATAAGTTCCTTACTCACTCGGGGCCCTCCAGTTCGTCAGTAGTCAAATAAGGGATTCCTGATAAAGACTTCCTAAGCCCCCTCTATCATCTATTCTCCACAGCAGTGGGTCTCAAGCTTTCACGTGGGAAAGAATTACCCGCAGAGCTTGTTCTGACTCAGGGTCTGGCCCATCCTCAGAGATCCGATTTAATAGGTCAGCATAGGGCCCATGAATCTGCACTGCTAAGAAGCTAATGGATGGGGCCAGGGCTGCTGGTCCGGGATCACACTCTGAGAACGACTGCTTTACACAAACAAGGAAAACACTTCCAAAAATGTGAATCTGGCCATGCTACTCTCCTGAAACCTTCAGTTGTTCCCGCACTGCCCTGAGCATAAAGTCCTGTGTGCCTCGTGGAGGGCAGTACCTGGTCATCTGACTCTCCACCTGGACTCATCCTTCAGGATCCCTGTCAGGGCCACCTCATGCAGGAAGCCTCTCCTGACATGGCATGCTGAGTTTCGTGGCCCTTTGTGATGTCTGGTAAAGACCTGTGTTCCCTCTGCCCTCACACCTTAAGGAACTGCAACCATGAGCCTACTGGTCTCTATTCTCCACACCCTGGAAGTGGTCTGTAAATGCACCCCCACTCCCATCCGGCAACACCCTAGGGAGAAGCATTCCCCTCGCCTCACACCCTTTCCTTTAATTCCCAGATGCTGCCTTCTATCTAGGCATCTGCTCTCGGGGGAGAGCAGAACCCTCCTCTATGCCTTCCACGTTATTCCCCATTCGTCCTGCCCCAAGTCAGCCACACACTAGCCCACCATCAACCCCCCCCCCCTTAAGAAGTCTCAAGCATTAGGGGCACATGGGTGGCTCAGTCGGTTAGGCATCCGACTTCAGCTCGGTCATGATTTCATGGTTCGAGTATGAGCTCCACATGGGGCTCTGTTGTGACAGCACAGAGCCTGCTTCCGATTCTCTGGCTCCCTCCCTCTCGGCCCCTCCCCCTGCTTGCGGTCTCTCTCTCAAAAATAAAAAATAAATTAAAAAAGAAAAAAAGAAAAAAAAAGAAGTAGCAAGGATCAGGAAAACCCAAAGAGGGTGCGTGCATTTGGCTGAATACACCCCATGTGGCTTAAGACTCTGTCCTGAAATTCTTACTTTTTGAGAAAGAAGCTGCATGGCTTACGGAGCTGCATACACTTCACCTTTGGCAGGCACACTGGTAGACATTACTGTCTACCACCGTGACCTGCCTTACTTCACTAGGCATCACCCCAGCACCTTAAATAGCAGTCCCCGTTAAAATCTGAGCAATCCAGAGGTGCCTTGGTGGCTCAGTTGGTTAAGTATCTGACTTTGGCTCAGGTCATGTTCTCATAGTTCATGAGTTCGAACCCCGTGTCGGGCTCTGTGCTAACAGCTCAGAGCCTGGAGCCTGCTTTGGATTCTGTGTCTCCCTCTCTCTCTCTCTGCCTCTCCCCCACACTCTCTGCATTTCTTTGTCAACAATAAATAAATGTTAAAAAAATTTTAATAGTCTATAAAAAAAAATTTAGCAATCCACACTAAGAGCTTTCCACTAAGAACCTGTTCATACTTCCTTCTTCCAGATGAAAAAAAATATATATATTACTGATTTTATTTTCTTTTTTATATTAACTGCAAAATATTTTTGTTTATATGATGCTTGTTAATCTAGCAGGCAACATTGCTGAATTTTATAATCCAAAGTTGTATCCTCTTCCACATTTTTATCCCCTACTTCTATGACCTTGGTCTTGATTCTTCTTTCCCGTTTAAAACTTATTCTTATTTTACTGAATATGAATGTTCTGCTGACAGCTGCTTGTTCCCCAAAGCAGGGAGCACAGGAGGGAGATATGTACTGCGAAGACAGTCATCTTATTTAATCTAAACTTAAAAACACCCACTACTTAAAATATATACATACACATATACATACCTATGCTCATATTCCATTAAGAAAATCTGGAAACAGAAGAAATTTAGGATTGGGAATAGGGCCAGGAGAGAAACAGGAGAAAAGAAGACATTTCTTTTATACTTCCCATTTTTACTTGTATGTAGTATTTAATATTTTCTATAAATGTATTACTTTTCACTTTTCAAAGTAAATAGCTGGGTAAAAAATAATTTATGTCAAGCTCATTAATTGGGTGCTTAATAGAGCAAGAAATAGAAAAACAATGGCTAAAGCAGTCTTTACTTGATCTCCAAAGACACCAATTTTCACATAGATTTCTCATGGACCTCATATAACAGGGGGAAAAAAGCACATACTTAAAAACAAGGAGTTTGAAAATATAATCTCTAGTTATACATTTAATAGTGTTAAATGAAACACAGAAGTGACAACATTAAATACTCACACATCCTGTATGAAGACTATTTTAACAATAAATAATTGATAAAAGTTAATAAATAAGAAGGATTTGAGTATTTGGGGGTAAAAAAATGTCAAAAAGCAAACTGTAAAGCTACATTGCCCTGAGAATTCTCACTTACTCTAAATCTAAAATGTCTCCTGATTCAATTGTAAAGAAAGTTACAAGTACATCATCAAAAAGTCTTAAGAAAAAGTGTTAGAAACTATTACTCTAAACATTACCGGATAAACTAAAAGGCTTACTCTCAAGCAGTCAGATAAAGATGCACCATTGTTAACAGTGATTTTCTCTGAATGATGTATTGAGAATAGTCTAACTTGCTCTGTTAGTATTTCTGAAGTACTCCAATAATTATTATAAAAAGCAAACATTGTTCTTCTCAAAGCCGAATTTAATAAAGAATTCTCAACCTACTTGTCCACTCATTTGCCATAACTTGGATAAATAGCCCATGATCTCAGACTTCCTCTTATCATCTTTTAAAAAGCAAATAGTAATCTCTTGAAGCAGGACTGTAGTGAGAATTAATTGAGAGACTTTGTGTAAATTCCCAGCACAGTGCCTTGTTCATAGCAAGTGTGTAATAAATAGTAGGTACTGTCATCACTCTTAGTAATCACAATAAAACTGGTACATTTTGATTCTATTGGACACAGCAGAATTCAAATTTAGTCAGAAATAATCTTTAACATTAAGAAATAACACAGACTGTCTTATTTACAAAACACAGGGTAGCAACAGCTAGCTGAGAAACTGATTGCCACTGGTCAAGATTTTTTTGTAATTTTTCTAAAATGAACTTAAATGAAAAATAAAATACCTACAATCATTTTAAAGTAAAAATGATTCACAAAAAAATTTAAAATAAAAATTGACAAGCAGGCCAGGCTTATCCCACAAGGAAAATCCACACTAACACGGTGGCAGATTACAGTTTATCAAGTCACTCTGCTGACCACAACAGTCCCTGTGACGATGGGGCAGAAACTGAAAAATTCAGGTATGAGAAATGCCCGAAGCAGGATTCAAGTGAATCCTACCGTGGTTCATCGGTATCCACTGGTAAGAATGAAGGGTGTGTGTGTGTGTGTGTGTGTGTGTGTGTGTCTGTGTGTGTGTGTGTGTGTGTGTCTGTGTGTGTGTGTGCGTGTGTATGTGTGTAGAAAGCTGAGAAGGGGGTGAGCCCCAGAAAAAAAGATGCTATATTTTCAAAAGGGCTCACGTCACCCTGGTCACAATGCCCAGGTCAGGACTATTTGACAGTCACCGCAATTCCATCATCTTCATGTGACAATAAGGACTATGCTGTATTTGCCAAAATTGCTTTCAGAGTCATGCTCAAGAAAGGAAAATAAGCATACTCTTCCAGTAAAATCTCCATCAAACAGACCAACAACTGAAACTCATTTATTTCATGAGGAATACCCGGGACAATCTACAGGACACGGCGTTTTACGTTGAAAACTAGAACAGCCATCCTCATCCATCTTCTGAAATATTGCCATAACAGCAGAAGTAAATTATGAGTAATGTTTGGAAAGTGCTATTGGGAAGAACTTAATAAAGTGGAAGATATGATTTAATATTCAAATTCATAAGTATGTTATGCCCCAAAGTCATATTCTTTGTATTAGGTTGACCATTGTGATCAATTGCCTTATGATGCTCAAAGGAAGAATAGTATTAATTCCCAAACCTTCCGGGCAATAACTTTTTCCCAGGTTGCATCTTTCACATACATTATATTCAACCCACACTAATTCCTATTTAAAGCAGATAGAATCTAAATTAGATTGTCTTACAAATTATTTCTGGAGTGAGCATGGACAACCAAAAGATAAGATATAAATTAATTATTTAATAATTCTAGGAGATAGAAAAAAGATACAAACCAAGCAAACAGTCTATTATTTTGGAAGACTCATCAAACCCTGCTCTAAACGCTGATAGCGCTGATTACGTCATTGAAGATAGGACTTCACCATATCCATATTTATCTATTTGTTTACACTCCATTTCATTTCCCAAAACATTTGGGAACACTTACAAAAATACACAGACCATGGAGATAAAACAAACAGGAGGGTCCATCTGAGTGAAGAGAAAGTTAAGGTAAGAAAATAAAATAAATACGGGGATTAACAGCATACAAAAACGTAATCGCCGGGTCCTGATAGTTTGCCAGTAGGCTCTCCGTCTTCTGGGTTTGCTGAGAGTCCCGCCTTACTGTGTAGAGCTAAGGGCACTTTCAAGGAGAAGGCAAGGTTGCTGAGCCTAACAGGAGAATAAGAATAATGGGGTGTGAGCTACAAGGCAGCATTTGAAAGGCTTAGATTTTCCCAAAGGAAAAATACTGAAGGAAAAGGCCAGTTGTCCAGGAAATAGGGACAAACACTATCACCATAGCCATATTGAGGCCAAATATAAAATCAAATGATAATTTTTTTAAAACTTTAAAGCTGTTTTGTTTCCATGATCCTTTCAGTCGGACTCCTAACAATAACCCCCAAAGGCTGTTTCTGTTTCCAGTGCTTTCTTGAACTCCCATAAGTGTCTCTCCTCAAGTGGCACCTGACAAAACTCAGATTCCACCCAGTGGCATTCTGTCCAAGCCAGTGTAGCTTTAATAAGGCGCTGGAAAAAGACTTCTCATTTGTTAATGGGAGACTTCGAAGGTTCTGGGCAGGCAGGAATGGGCTGTTACGGAACTCCAGCCTGGGCTCCTTGCCTCCTCAAAGACCACTGACTACACATGTCCCTCAGCCAGTTCAAAGAGCTCCCTTCATTTTTTATATTTGATTTTGGTATTTAGTTTATTGGGGATTTTACCAAAGGCCTAAAGAGGCTATTACGACTGCCCAGATTTGGTCAGGGGTTTGGCATCTGAAATGCGCTGTCCCTTTTTTCACATGAGCTCAAGGTGGAAATGCATTTATTTAAGTGCCTTGGCCTTGATCATAGCTGATGCCTAGGTATCTACTAGCTTTTAGTTTTGTACATCCAGGTAATTTCAGTTATTGATCTGTCCTCCATCCGGCCATGACCATCATCAAAAGACATTTATTAAGTACCTGTTTGTTTCTGTTGCTCTTGGAGGCACCACATAGAAGGAGTTTTAAAGAAACACTTCCTGGCCTCTAAGGAACCAGGAAACACTCCTCTCTCAGCCTCCTGCTAGCTTTAACTGGACACCATTAAATGACTGCCTCATTCTCCAGCTATAAGAACGCTTCTTAAGTGCCAGTTCTTCATTAAAAGGTGGCTAATGAGGGGCACCTGGGTGGCTGAGTCAGTTGAGCGTCCGACTTCAGCTCAGGTCATGATCTCGAAATCTGTGAGTTCGAGCCCCGAGTCAGGCTCTGTGTTGATGGCTCAGAGCCTGGAGCCTGCTTCAGATTCTGTGTCTCCCTCTCTCTCTGCCCCTCCCCTGCTCATGCTCTGTCTCTCTCTCTGTCTCTCTCTCTCTCTCTCTGTCAAAAATAAAGAAACATTAAAATAAATTTTTGTTTAAATTAAAAAAAAATGTGGCTAATGAAAGTCGCGTAGGTGACCCAATTTGGTAGAGATTTTGATTGCTTTAGCCCTTTTTCTCCCCTAAAATGTTGCATCCTATGTAGTTTGGTACATCCTCTGACTATGCCCTCTCTCTGTCATATTTGAAGTTTTTTGTTGTTATTCTTTTAAAATTCGGTGTCTTTAGGACTGCCCGATTTTCGACAAGAAGAGCAAATCTAAGATCAAACAAATAATATTATGTATTATCTTGACAACAAACACTGCTACTTATTATCTATTAATTTAGGTTAGTGGATAGATAGACAGATAGACCTCCATTATTTTCAGAAAAGTTTAATATAGAGTCATTATGTGGTGCTAGGTTAAAAAAAAAAAGTCCCTGTCGAAGGGATTTTTTCCAAATAAGATGTAATTTAGGGTTACAATGTCAAAACTGTAAACCTAAAATTAAACCTACTGACTATTTTGGTTTGCAGACTCATTTACTCAAAATTACAAACAACTCTACATTTGTTGCAAGAGAACTGACTCAAGCCAGGATTTTGTTCATTCACGTTACTCCTGTTTTATATGTGTTTTATGGAGGAGGTATTTTCGCCGGGGTTTGTTTTGTTTTGTTTCTTTTACTAAATGGTGAGTAATGTTACAGAGATAAATGTAACTGCCTACAAGCACTCCAGGGCAGAATTCAGATAAAAGCTTGAGTAAATAACACTACACTTGATGAGATTTAGGAAATTCGGAGTTCTTCAGATGACGAGAAAATGGCATATTCTTGTTTATACGGTGGAATTAAAGCAGTGGTAAATAGAGCAATACATCAAGCATTCTCCTGAAAGCCAATATCTTGATTCATTACATGAGAAGCCGCCCTGTGACTCTGAAGGCAAAGGTCCCATGCCCGGGAACTGGAATAACCTCGCTGTGAGGGAAGGGAGCTACGCCGAAGCCTCCATCTCGAGTCTTGGGAGGGCATCAAAGCAGCCAGCCTTGGTCCCGGGGAAACAGTAATCTCAGCATACCGTGCCTTCGTCACCTGGATCAAGAAATTTCCCCTCAACAGACTGTGGTCTAATGGGCTCATTCGCTTCCTTTCCGGGTGGAGAGAAGGCAAAGTCGGGGAACAAGATCACCTGAATTCTCTCCACCGAGGACTGCCGGACACCTGTTCTAAATTTTCATCTCATTAATTACTGTTGGTATTAATGGTGATGCAGAGCCACTGCAAAGTAAACGCACCTCTCTGAAGCTGCCTTAAGGCCCTTGTTGTGGTTCACAAGCCCAGAGAGAGATGCTTTCATTCTGTTTCCATGTCCCGCACTAGGGGGAAGACGTGGCATTCTTCAAGATCTCAAGGTGAGCATTAAGAGGCAGGATGGCTCTGCACAAGGGGCCCTCCTTTCCTCCCTGGAGGTGTCTCTCTAGATGCTGGACCCCCTGCGTCCTTGCCTGTGGGTCAAAGTCAACAGCTCTCCCACCTCTGTGTCCTCATCACGTCCTCCACAGGAACAGACACCCTTCCCCACACTGCCCCTCCCCCAGCTCTCTGCTCTTCCCTAAGGAATCTTCATTTCCCTTCTGGGGGAAAAAAAAAAAAAAAAACCTTCATCAAAGTGTAACTTTACCCACTTCTTGCTCTTTACATCACGAAATATCAGTCCTATCCGGATGAGTTTCCACCGCCCAAAGCTTCTGCTCCTCATCCAGCGAGATCTAGCCTCTTTGCTCCCCCACCCACACCCCCCAAACTTGTATCCTATCCCTGATTCCTTTCCTGTCCCCCTCTCTCCCTCCCAGGAAGAGTTTTCCGCTCCAAACTAGGTTTTATCGTGTCTACCAGCTCATCGACTCCCACCCAAGTCTGTGAGCTCCTCTAGGACCACAATCAGCAGCCAATTACACCTGGTGTCCCCAGGTCAAGCCAAATGGAGACACGTCAGGAGTCTCTGTGCCCGCCTGACCCTAGCTTCCAGTTGATAGTCTGACATTTCCCTTGAAATCCCAACTCCTCTTGCCTGTAACCTGTCTACTGTCCTGTATCTCAAAGCGAAAGACGTCTCTTGCCCTAAAGAGTTGAATGAGATCACATACTGAGCAATATTTAGAATAGTTATTATACATTCAGTACCGATTATGTGCTAGGTACTCTGCTAATTATGCATGGCCTCATCCGGGGCCCACAGCAGCACTGTAAGGTATGAGTAGATTCAGTTGAAACAGGAGATCTCAGATACTCAATGGGTTTTGACCTAGGAAACTGTTATCATGTATTTTTATGAGCATAATTATTAGTCCTATTTTACAGTAGGAAAAAATGACACTCGTAAGACAAAGTAACTTCCCCAGTGGCACATAGCTCACCTACCTAAGATCCCCGAACTTCAGAGCCGCTATACCACACTGCTTCTTGAGCTTCTCCTACCCCCCACTTTGCACCGTGCAGACCTTCACTCAGGCAATTCTCGTTTGCTTTCCATTACTTCCTTTAACAGCCACGCGAAGACCTGCTTTCGGCCATAACCCAAGCCAAACTAATCCCAGTCTCCCTGGAGTCCGTGACAGAATTTGGTGAGCTGTCCTTTCTGATGCCCTGCACGCTGTCCGCCCCTTCTTTACCAGCGAGCTGTTGATGCTCAGACTAAACCTCACACCCGGCAAAACGAAGAAACTCTACCAGCGATGTCATTGCCCCTCCCCGGGCCACCCTTTTCTCCTTTCTAAAATGACCGCGTTCGAAAGGCCCAGCAGTCCTCAAACGTACTTTTAGATTAAACAACAAAAATGAAAGAATATGTTCGATTTAAAACTGACATGCCAGTACATCAAACAGATCAAAGCTATCTTGATGAAGAAGAGAAGACACCAAGAGATCGACTTATTACCCTTCCCTCGATACCCTTCCCTCGATAAAACACAGATTGATAAAATCTTGGCTTGGACTAGGAGTTAGCAAGCAGTCAAGTCCTCCTTTGGGTCTTTGGACCTCTAGCTCCAATGTCCCAAAGCCCTTCTTAAACTAAACTGTACTAAGTCAATACTATATGGTATGCAATCAGTACCAAAGACCTTTGATATTGCATAGATTTCTTCCCTTGTCAACTGCTTCCAGGCTTTTATTTTTTCAAAACACTTTATGTATTCTACTAATGGTAATTTTCTAAAACGCTGCTTTAGATAAAAAGAGATCCTGGAACTCTCTTGCTCAGACACCTGCAGTAGCTCCCCATTACCTACTGTGGAAGGCAGAATTGTAAGACGGACTCTAAAATTTCCTGCCCTTTGGACTATGGGCTCTGTGAAGTCCCCAGGACAGTGAATATGATGGATTTTAATCCCATGGTTAGATTAGATTAGATTAGGTTAGATTAGATGGCAAAATTGACTTTAAGCCAGAAAATAATCAGGTAAGACTGATCTAATCACATGAGCTCTTTAAAAGCAGAGAATTTTCCTTGCCTGGTTTCAGAAGATAAGTCAGAGAGGCTCAAAGCACAAGAAGGAATTGATGTTCCATTACTGGCTTGACGATAGAAGCTACATGGTAAGGAATGGGGGCAGCTACTGACAGCCAGCAAAGAAATGGAGACCTCAGTCTTATACCCACAAGGAGCTATAGTCTGCCAACAACAAGAATGAGCTTGAAAAGATGGGGCCCCTGGGTGGTGCAGTCGGTTAAGCGTCCGACCTTGGCTCAGGTCATGATCTCACGGTTTATGAGTTCAAGCCCCGTGTCGGGCTCTGTGCTGACAGCTCAGAGCCTGGAGCCTACTTCGGATTCTATGTCTCCCTCTCTCTCTTCCCCTCCCCTGCTCACTCGCTTGTGTCCTTTTTCTCTCTCTCTCTCAAAAATAAATAAACATTAAAAATAAAAATTAAAAAAAAAAAAAAAGAATGAGCTTGAAAAGAAATTTTCACCCAGAGCTACCAAATGAGAACTCACCCCAGGCGACACCTTGACTTCAGTCTTATAATAGCCCAGAGAATGAAGCCAGAGAATGTGCTGGACTTCTGACCAACACAACTGCATACTAATACACAGGTGTTGCTTTAAACTGTTAATCTGTTACAAGGCATAAGAAACATACACGTAGTGAATAAAGTCACTCCATATGGCATCCGGGATCCTCCGGGGTTATTTCCCAAATTCCAGGCTCAGCTCCCCTGACACTAATTGATACGCCTCCCCTGGGGAGCTGTGCCACTGTGCCTTTGCCCTGCAAGTCTGTCCTCTGTACCAAGTGAGTTTAGACACCCTCATTCCATGCAGACCACACTAAATGCCACTTCTTTCCTAGAACCTTTCCTACTGTTTGGACTCAGAATTAATCCACTGTGCCTTTCTGCTGCGCCCTCACTCTTGTGAGTTACACAGCTGAACAGAAGCATCAAGAGGTGAGGTACTCTGCCCAGACCATACAGCGGGCACTTGATGACAAAAATCTTATCATGACAGAAGCCAGGCTGCACTCCGGGGCCCGGTGAGAGGCAGAGCAGATTACTGAGCTGATCTGCCCTGACCAAGTCCCCCACTTATTGATAAGTGACTGTATAAAATTCTAGTTCCAACCCATGATAATAACTTTCCATGTTGCATTGTTGTTCTGGATTGCAACCTATTTGCAACAATTTTAGGACGTCTAATTCCCCCCAACATTTCCCATTAGAAAACAGATGGGAACACTATTAAAATTTTGCATTCCAGAATTTCTTATAGGCCATTTATCTATGAAAATGTGGTAGCCATGAACTACTCAATAATTACATTGGCTTCTTTCATACTTTAACTTCATTCCCTATTGTACAATGCAACAGAAGGGAGAAGTGCAGAGGGAAAGCTTTGAAAAATCATGTTTTCCTTCAATGTTTTTTTTTTTTTTAAGTTAATCTATTTCTTTTGAGGGGGAAAGAGAGCACAAGCAGGGGAGGGGCAGAGAGAGAGGACAGAGAGAATCCCAAGCAGGCTCCACACTGCCAGCGCAGAGCCCGATGGTGGGCTCAAACTCACGAACTACCATGAAATCGTGACCTAAGCCAAAATCAAGAGTCAGACACTTAAATGACTGAGCCACCCAGGCACCCTTCCCACAGCGTTTAAAAAAGAAGAAGGGGCACCTGGGTGGCTCAGTCGGTTAAGTGTCTGACTTCGGCTCAGGTCATGATCTCACGGTTTGAGTTCAAGCCCCACGTCAGGCTCTGTGCTGACAGCTCGGAGCCTGGAGCCAGCTTCGGATTCTGTGTCTCCTTCTCTCTCTGTCCCTCCCCCACTTGTGCTCTGTCTCTGTCTATCAAAAATAAATAAATGTAAAAAAAAGAAGAAGAAGAAGAAGAAGGGAAAGATGGGTTGAAGAAAGGAGAGGCCAATCTAATTGCAGAGAAATGCAAACTAGAAAAATCTTCCTATCAGCTGTCATTCAATTCTTCTACACGTACGTCTAGTAAGGACACAGAAGTGCCCGTGCCTGGCAGAGAAGTGTGAGAAGTATAGTAGCAGGAACCCACCTCGGCTTCTGGCCGTGGCTTCCTTCCCAGCCACCCTGCATCCTGTCAACCCCTCGACTACACTCCAGTGGACCAATAAGCCACAAGGGGTATTCCGTGTACCTTCTAGGATTTTTGGCTCCCGGGCAAACAAGCTTCTACCTGCCCATCCCCCAAATAATCTACATCAATATTCCAAGAAATAAGCTCAAAATAAAATACAACAAAAGAAACAAAAAGTCCCTCCTCAAAGTACTTCTTCCAAGCTCACCCCTTATTGTATTTCCCTGAACAATGAACAGCTTCTGAGATATTTCTGGCCTACCCAGAAAGCCACGTTCAAACAAACACCACGTGGAAAACACTTTTTTTTTGCGCTGCAAAAAAAAAAAAAAAAAAAAAAAAAAAAAAAAAAAAAAAAAAAAACCTACAGCAGCATTTGCTGAGACTTTGGTTCACTGATACCACAATGCAATCCCACTTATATTCTAGCCACTCCATCATAGCTCTGTGTGGAGACCCTACTTCCCTAATCACGGAACACAGTGATTAAAATACCACTGAAAATAAACAGTTAAGAATCAGAGAAAGTAATTCGAATTAAAAGTGTTCCGAACAAAAACCAAGGTATGTATGATCCCAGTTTATTGACCTGGCCTGTCTTGTTCTCTTCCAGAATTATGTTTCCTTTACTATGTTTATAGTTATAAAACATCATATCATTTTATATTTATATTATATTTTCTTTATTATATTTATTTACCACTAATGTAGATATACATTCTTTTTTCCTTTGAAGATGTTATCTCTGCAATTTTATAAATTTTATTTTGAAAGTATTTTTTAAAGCACGGACTGTACCTTTTTTGGAATGCATTGGATTTGGATATGCGAGGATCCAAATCCTAAGAAACACTATATAAAATTAAGAAAATATAAACGCTGTTCGTAAGGGGCCAGTGAGTATTTGGTGTTGGGCTCATCTTTACACTATATTCTTCCTCAAGAACAGGGCATCTTATATGATGCATTTGAAAGCAATGATTGAGGGGTGGCTGGGTGGCTCAGTTGGTTAAGCATCTGACTTCAGCTCAGATCATGATCTTGTGGTTCAGTTCATGAGTTCGAGCCCTGCATTGGTGTGGAGCCTGTGTGGGATTCTCTTGACCTTACTCCGTCTCCGTGCCTCCCCAACTTGAGCTTTCTCTCTCTCTCTCTCTCTCTCTCTCTCAAAATAAATAAAAACTTAAAAAAAAAAAAGCAAGCAGTGATTGAACTTAAGATGGAACGAGTGATGGATTGTGTCTGGAGTTTTGTGATTCAATGGTTTTAAGTATATTTTTTTAATTTGTCTTATGAAAACAACAGAAAAAGACCATCACTGGATAGGACATTAAAGCATGATATAAAAAATAATAAGTTTTCCTGCCTGTGCTTTGGAGCAGAGCTAGCTTTACCAAAGTATCAAAATGTACTCTCAAATTTGTGGGATTCTCCATGATAAAGGTCAAAATGTATTCAGAAACACAAAACAAAATATTTAAGGGTCCAGGCCAAGATATTTGTTTCTAATGAATTTTTTCTTTCCTGTTGATTATATAACATTTGGTCATTGTGACAAAAATGTGCCATTTTCTTTTGAATGGGTCTGATTTCAGTAAAGTTGATAAAAATATGACTTGGAACACTGATCAGGCAAATTTTTAACCCTAGTTCAGAAGATTGAATTATTATAATCCTACATTGCCCCTCATTGTTCAATATAGCACTAACAAGATAATTAATTAAGCAGGTATGAGGCCATACATTTTAAAGAGCCTATGATTTTTTTTCTAAAATCATTTAATGATGGCAATTTGGCTTTGTAACAAAAGCTGAAGATATGAATTCATTGAGAGATGAACCATCCCTTTTAATAAGCTAATAAGCAATATTTGAAGAATATTTTTGATCAAAACCTATTCAGTAAAACCACCATCAAGAAGAGCCATCAATATATATGCCTATGATTCTTTTTTAAAAAACTTAATGAGATCTTCATTAATATAAGTATATTTACAAAATTATTCTAGATAATTGCTAATTGCACTTGAAAATAAACATTAGACTAATACTGCCCAAGAAACCCTGGAAGTGAACAATTAGAGTTATTTGGATAATTCTGTCTTTGCCATGAACTAAAAATGACTTTCTGGTTCAGATTTCAAGTGTTTTCCAGTTTATCATAAATTCAAGATGTGTGTGTGTGTGTGTGTGTGTGTGTGTGTGTGTGAGAAATCCTTCCTAAATGTGCCCAGAAAACGGCTACAGTTTTAAAAGCTTATTTATCAGTTCAAAAGTTTCTGCCACTTACCGGTGTCTAAATGGATCACCAGCTCACGGGTGAAACTTTATTTTTAGACTGTGATATCCTTGCCTGTGCTTTTTATTCCTAGAGGTTAGTACATGGTATGAAATAGTAGTAGGTGCTTAGGAATTGTTTGTTGAGTGAACAAGTAATTAGCAATACTTTTTTAACTGAATGAAGAATTAGAGAACGTTGTTCTCGAATGTGTCTCTTCAGACTTGACGTGTATTATAACATGTCTTAAAAAATAAAAGGTCTGCCTTGGATTTTCATGAATTGGATATTTTCCCCGGGGCCTAAGTAATATGAATACCATCATGAAAGCTAATGACCGTACATTGTGACTTCTTTGCAATCATTTAAAAAATACCTGTTTTCCCCAATGCCGTATAATGATTGATAATAACCCCTATGTGTAGATGTCAAGGAGAGGCCCGCATTTTACAAGAAGCATCACGAAAGTTGGCTTTAATTCCCAAATACAGCCTGTCCAGGTGAATACTCTTATTATCAGCCCATCTTCGAGATGAGGAAAGAGAGGCCTCAAGAGGTTAAATAAACTTGCTCCGGTGAAAGCTGCCGGCGAGCTGCACAGAGGAGCCTCTATCTCTGGAACTGTGCTCCATCCCTGACGTGCAGCACCTCTCAGTATTTTCAAGTAATCCATGTCTATTAATTTCATTTTACATTTCTTCCTACAAATATACTTTACCATAATACTTTTTAAAGGTCTGAATTTTCATTTTTGACTCATTTTGAATAGTTCATTTACTCTTCCTTTGACCAGCTTTCTCGTCCAACTTTGTATTTTGTATACATCTTATTTTACATGTATAGTAACGGTAGAAGTAACCATAAAGATCCCGCGTTGAGGATGACTAAAAATAATTACATAGGTGGGGCGCCTGGGTGGCTCAGTCGGTTCAGCGTCCGACATCGGCTCCGGTCATGATCTCATGGTTCGTGGGTTCGAGCCCCACGTCAGGCTCTGTGCTGACAGCTCCGAGCCTAGAGCCTGCTTCAGATTCTGTGTCCCCCTCTCTCTCAGCCCCTCCCCCTCTCATGTGCTCGCCCTCTCTCTCTCTCTCTGTCAAAAATAAACATTAAAGGGGCGCCTGGGTGGCGCAGTCGGTTAAGCGTCCGACTTCAGCCAGGTCACGATCTCGCGGTCCGTGAGTTCGAGCCCCGCGTCAGGCTCTGGGCTGATGGCTCGGAGCCTGGAGCCTGTTTCCGATTCTGTGTCTCCCTCTCTCTCTGCCCCTCCCCCGTTCATGCTCTGTCTCTCTCTGTCCCAAAAATAAATTAAAAACGTTGAAAAAAAAAATTTAAAAATAAACATTAAAAAAAATAATTCTCTAGGAAGAGAAACACACTCACCAAAGACATTGAACTTTTGAATGAACCTTATGTTTCTTAATAGTAATCCCCATGTCTCAACCAGATAACGTTCTGCTGCTACTTGAACCCACAGACAAGCAGGCCACTCACTGCCACCACTCACGTAATGTCAATGGTCTAAATGGCAAACACATTTCATTGTGCATTTAATATATTTGAGATATATTAACTACATACAAATTCAAATTCCTTGTAAATTAGCGTAAAGTTAGTTTTGCAAATATCCTTGTAAAAAAAAACTTCCTCTCTGGCCACGCTTTACCATTATATAAGAAAGGGTCTTGGGGCGCCTGGGTGGCTCAGCCTGTTATGCGTCCGACTTTGGCTCAGGTCACGATCTCAAGGTTCGTGGGTTCGAGTCCCGCATCGGGCTCTGGGCTGACAGCTCAGAGCCTGGTGCCTGCTTCAGATTTTGCGTCTCCCTCTCTCTCTGCTCCTCCCCTGCTCATGCTCTGTCTCTCTCTGTCTCAAAAATAAATAAACATTAAAAAAAAATTGAGAAAAAAAAAAGAATGGGTCTTCTGGTTCGGTTCTCTCAACCCATCTGGGATCTCTTTTTGTGGCTCTTTGTTACTCTTATTAGCGTTCATCACTAATGTGGTTTCTCTTTCAATTCAATCCAACTCCAATTAGCCCACTATCACATTCCTGGTGATGCAATATGACATGGGGACATATCAAAAGATCTTACGTTTTTAGAATCTTAGAAATTCTCTCACTTCTTTACATCTTTTTACTGTTAACTTTTATCACTATTGTTATTATATGTACCATCTACTTGTAAAAAGGCTCTGGGGAGTTTTACGCTAACAAACAAACAAAAAGAAACAGAAAGAGCCACTTCAACTCAGAATCACAAAAGAAGTGCCCTAAATATCACAAGAAAATAGAATACACACGATAAATTTCATATAATCTCTGCATTCACATACAGGTAATCCCAATTTACTGAGGAACAGAGCTCTAAAGATGACACATGAGTCAACAGTCTGGAACCCACACTGAATTCTCCTATTGAAACATCATGCAAGATGGTTAGGTTTTCACACCCGTCCGCAAAGTACGATTCAACCCCGAATACAACTCGACTATCCAGCAATAGTACCAATATAATTCCTAGTCTAGGGAAACTGGCTTGAAGAGTTAGGACAAAATGGAGATCGAGCATTTACACAGTAAATTCATTCATTCAGCAGACATTAATTGAGTACCAAGACGCTACAGAGTGTCAGCTTTACATGCTCTAATTCTGGAATTAAAGACACCTGATTCCTAAATATAAACTGGAGATAAAATAAGGTCTGAAAAAAGAAAAAAAAACACATGCAAAGTCCCTGGCACATAAAAGATTCTTAACTAATCTCAGTGCCCGTCCTTTGTTCCCAAAGGACAAAAAAGAAAAGGGGTTCTTGCCTTTCTCTCTATAATTCCCGAAGTAAACGATGCCTAATCTCAAAACCCTCTCCCACCAGTGTTGCCATCCCTCTCCTATCTCTTTGGGACCCATCTCCTCATCTCCATCATCTTGTGCAAGGCTCTCCCTGGGCCAAACACCTTACACTTCTCACTGTTCTGGGCTCTAAAAATAGCACCTCTCAACCCAACCTCTATCCCCCTTCCTGCAGCTACTCAGATCTTCCAGGTGCCAAAAGAAAAACAGATGATACGAATTTAATCACTTTCAGGGGTGCCTGGGTGGCTCAATCAGTTAAGTGTCCGACTTTGGCTCAGGTCATGATCTCAGGTTCGTGAGTTCAAGCCCCACATCAAGCACTCTGCTGTCAGCACAGAGCCCAATTTGGATCCTCTGTCCCTCTCCCTCTCTGCCCTTCCCCATTCACACGCGCGCACGCTCTCTCTCTCAAAAGTAAACATTTTTAAAAAATAATAAAATAATCACTTTCAGTAACTGACTTTTTTTGAGAGAAAGCCTGTTGATCTCAATAAATTTCTAATTAGTGTAATGTTTAAGACAGTATGACAGAGTGACATAAAAGAATTCAGGGAGGGGCACACAGAGGGCTCAGTTGGAGGAATGTGCAACGCTTTTTTTAAAAATTGTTTTAATGTTTATTTATTTTTGAGACAGAGACAGAGACAGAGACAGAAAGTGAGCAGGGGAGGGGCAGACAGACAGGGAGACACAGAATCTGAAACAGGCTCCAGGCTCTGAGATGTCAGCATAGAGCCCGACACAGGGCTCAAACTCAAGAACCATGAGATCATGACCTGAGCCTAAACTGGGCTCTTAACCGACTAAGCCACCCAGGCGCTCCAAGGAATGTATGACTCTGAAGTTTAGAGTCACGAGTTCAAACCCCATGTTGGGTATAGAGATTACTTAAATAAATAATTTTTAAAAAATTCAGGCAGAGTACAATTGAAAGATGTTGGGAGACAGGAAGAAAGCCATTTCTTCATTCATTCAGCATCGATTGAGTGAGTGCCTCTGGGATGGACATAGGAGAGATGAATTCTGACCATGTCTCATAGAGCTTAGACTTCATCAGGGAAGACAGAACTTGCCCAAGTTTGATTAATGTTTCGTAAGAAGCATTAAATACATTTGTTGACCAGGGTGGAGAAATGCTATGAAGAACCATAGAATGCTGTGGAAATGCAGCATAAAGGGATCAAACATGAAACGGAATGTCAAGAAAGACTTGTTTGTGGAAAATCTCTCCTAGAATGTAATCTGCATGAAAGCAGGGATGCCTTCAGTGTGAATCAACCCTGAATCTCAAGATTTCATCTAGAATCTCAAGAAATCATCTAGAATGATTTCTGGCACATCATAGACACTGAGTTAAAACAATATATGTGGAGGAAAGAAGGAAGACTGGCTTAAGCTTAGACCTAAAAGAGAGTAAAATTTAGCTGGGTGAAACAGAATCCGTACAAGTGAAGGCCCTTTGGTAAAAAAAAAAAAAAAAAAAAAAAAAAGTAGGATTCGTTGGCACATATGAAGAGAAAGGAGATTCTGAAGATGATGAGCCAGAAACTCAAGGGAGAAAAGTGAGAAATGAGTCTGGAGAGGCGGGGAAAGACTGGATCATGCTGGGCTTTTCAGGCTGGGTAAGGATTTGAGACATTTTTCTGACACTGCCTAACTCTGCAGCAAGAAGTCCGTCTTGGGTTGAACTGCCCACAACCATCCACAACAGCTACCAGCCAGTGGCAGGTGGATTCTGGTGGTGTCAGGACAAGAGGGAGAGTGGACGTGGCCTCTGCACGTTAGCAAGGTGGGTGACGGGGGCTAATGCCTTTAGGGCTGCCGCACCTATACTGAAATGAGCCACTAATGACGAACTATACCACAGACATTTGAGTCCTTCGCCTACGGTCTTCCCTGCGAGAAAACCCATTCTTGGAGACACTGTTTCCAAGTTCAGATTGCTAGCTAGCTCAGCATGCTGGGATAGTTCACTGAAAGAAAGGCTGAAACGTGAAAACAGTTTGCTTTTGAATATACGTATATGAGTGTGTGCGTGTGTGTGTGTGCGTGCGCGCAGGTGCACGTGTGTGTGTGTATGCGTGCGAGAGAGAAAGAGGCAGAGAGAGAGACAGAGAGACACAGAGAGAGGAAGAGAGAGGGAATTTTGTCAGGGGGCTGACTTCAGAAGAGCGGAGGATTACACACTTCACTGTTCAAGGGTGACAGAGAGAAAACGAGGCTGGCACCAAGCAGGAAGCCCAGTCCTGTGTGAATAAAACACTGCACATTTTATGCAATCGCTGGTACCAGATCTTTTATCACAAACTATTTTGATTGCACAGAGAGAAAGGCGCTAAGTAAAAATTATTTACTCTGGGTCTATTATGAAAAGAACAGATTAACTCCCTAACACTTGGTTCTTTTTGAAGGTGTATTTTCTACCTTCCCGGTGTGATTTATATTAATGAGAGGTTTAAAACAGGTTTTAACTTAAGAATGATTGCTGATGGTGAAGTGCAGTAATTATACACCTTATGACAGGACACGTGAATGGCTCACACAAGAGAACTGCATAACATGCCAAGCTAATCCTCCTTGCATAAAAAGGGAGAATACTTTGCAAGCTGGCCGATTTTAAGCTCCAGTTAACAAAAACCCTTTTTGTTGGAGTCTGAAACAAGAACGGGTTAACAAAAGCAAGGAGGAAAAAAAAAAATCTCATTTTTTCCCCCTTCTTCACAAAATATAGTATTACAGGACTTAAAGGTTCTGAAAGGCCACGATGTGGCTGAGAGACTTGAGAAAGAAACAAGGCCTTGGCCAACAACAAACTTGAGAGGTCTCAAGGTAAATCAGAACCTCTTATCAGGAGGGAACATTACAATTTGATTCTCATTCGTTGTTGTTGTTGTTGTTGTTGTTTTATTTTTTTTTTTATTTCTAATGAGGTAAAGGTGGAGAGAAGGGAGTACCACACTCTACGGCTAGGTGAAGACAGAATGGGCTCATGGGTGTCGAAAAACAAAAACACCCACCAGCCATGGTGGGTGAGTCAACAGTATTTGTGCCATTTCTGCATGGCTGCGTTTTCTCATACAAGAGCCACTTCTGGACAATAACAAGACCCCGTACGGCATCTGCTTAGGGATTACCACTCCGCCTCACTGGGAATGTTCGCTTAACACAGAGCAGCCCTGGGCTTAACTCTGTGCGTGCCTGGTCCCCCCCACTGCAAAACACACCGAACGCACAGAGGTCCTACACACTTTCTGAATCATTTGCCACCAGGGAAGAAGACACGCCACCCCGCTGCTGGCACACCCCTCGTTTGCTCAAGGCAAGAAGTGAATAAATAAAAGCCACCGGCTTTACTCCACATCGTGGAAATCATGAAGACAAGGAAGATTGCTTCCCTAACTTCGCTATTGTAAAAAACGCTATGATAAACATAGGGGCGCGTATCTCTTTTTGAATTAGTGTTTTCTTCTCGCAGCGGAGGTAAATACCCGGTAGCAGTAACTGAGCTTATCATGGTGAGCACAGCGTAACGTATAGGGGTTGTCCAAATCCCTATGTTGTGCACCTGAAACTAATGGAACATTGTATGTCGACTCTACCTCAATTAAAAAAGAAAAGACTGGAAGACAAGGCTGGCAGGTGTGAACAGTGAAGTCTAGAGGTCCATCTAAAGTCTTAGAGCATAGTGGTCAAGCCTCAGTGTTAAATTATCTATGATGGACATTACCTTAGAGAATTTTAAATTAGAAATGTAGGGAGCTGAATCCTGAGTCTTCTATGTCTCTCACAGAATCCTAAGTTTTGACAAGTTCCTAGTATGAGTTGAACTATTATTCATGTTGTTTTATTTAAATCTTTCTATCATTTTTTTTTCTTTTTGCCTCTGTACCATCTTTTGCAACCATAGGGGTCTATCATCACGGGAATCAGGAGTGCCCACCGCCTACTTGCAGGGTTCCCTGATGCACAGACCAATCGTGCCAGGTCTCATGCAGCAAACGGACACACACAGCAGGGACGGGTCAGGAGGGAGGGCCCGCCTCTGGTTCCTTCCTTCTATTCGCACATGCTGCACTTGCTCTCAACGGGACAGAGCAGAAGGTCTCCACTTTTTGAGAAAGTCAAGGCAAATGACAGGAAGCTTAACCTGCGGCATTTCCTGAACTAACTGTATTACTACTGTTCTTCAAAAGACCCTTTACAGACACGTGGATGAGCCCTAAAGACAGTAAATCATGTTGCAAATGTGAAATCCACACAAATGTAGCTTAAAATACTCCCCTTCCCAGTGCAAATGACAATTAAACCGTTTATATCCCTCCATGGGTAACTGGAAGCTGAAATTTCCAGATGTGAAGGAACTTCTCAGAAGGCGATCTCAAAAATTTTCACGAAAAGCACTTAACAATCTACCATAAAGAGGTTTAGTACAGTTGAGGTTCGGCATTCAGCTGTCTGGCTGTTATTCTTTAATATTTTAAAGAATATTTAAATATTAAATATTAAATATTTGGCTTTTTGTAAACTGCATACATCGCAAAGTGAGCATGTGTGCAAGACAGAATAAATTAACCAGGACTATGAGATGCAATATTTCAGTTAAAAATCCAGCACCAATTCCACTACTCAAAAGGAAAACTCTGTCATTTATATACCATCGTACATATATAAAACATGTATGGATTATAATTACCAAAGCAAGAGTCAAGGGCAATGTTTTATTATTATGTTACATGTTCAAAGGAGGGATGCATGGAAAACTTCTGTGACTCCTGGAAAACCCAGGACTGGGGCCTGGAGTCCCTTGACTCCTTGACTCGGTTACTTTCCTCATCTTTTTAGTAATGTTATTTATTAATCCATCGGAATTTTTATTTCATTGTTTTTCATTTCATTCAAATAAATTTAAACACAAGGTTATTTCTTAAATTGGTGATGCATATGTCTGTTAAGAGAGTTATCGTTTTTACATCTTAAATGTTTCAAAATACATTTGAAAACAACTGATCAAGGGCATTAGAATAGAAATAATGAGGTAATATCACCAGATCAAAGAATTGTAAGGAACCAAAAAAGGAGAGAGAGAGAGACAGAGAGATCACTTCAAGGATACACACTTGGTCACTTTGAACAGATCCAGAACAACCTAATCTTCTAGGCTTTGAATCTTTTACTATGATCATGGCTCAGATGTGGCATTCCTAGCATTCAGGGCTTCACAACGGGTAGGTACTTAATAAATATACATCTGTTGATGGCAATGATAACTGTACTCAAGGCGGACATTACAGGGTATGTTAGGTGATTGAAAAACAATGTAAACAACAAACACTACGGCCAGTAAAAACCTTTACGTACGGTTTAAGAGCTTCCAATGGGAACTCGGAAAAAAGACCATCAGACTGATGCTTCTGAGGAAGAACAACCTGTTTGCAGATTTGCTCATTGAAGTTTCCCCTCTACCAACCTTCTTTCCATTCCTGGGCTCTCTCTGAGCCTTCATACACGCTGTCCCCACTTCCCAGATGAACTTTCATTCTTTCCCCTGATTCATTCTGGAAGCCTTCACTGATCTGGCGTATGGATCTCTCTGCCTTTTGTTCCCACAGAGTCTATACGTCGACATTATAACTTTTCCCTTACTTTGATCAAACTTGGTTGATGGTCTCCCTGTCCATACCCTACAACTACTTTAGGGATATTAATTTGCAGAAAGCCAAGGAGTGTGGCGGTCCCTCTCATTTTGCATCCCCACTATTCATATCCACTATCTGTTAAGGGACTGGTTGAATGAACTCCACGACTATTCAAATCTTTCTACTCTCTTCCTTAATTTAAAGGATACACAGAAACTCCCACTATTCTCATTCTCTAACACCAGGAAGCGTATAGATATGTAAATGTGTATGTGTATCCTTATATAAGGTTGTCAGATGAACAAGTTACAGAGAACAAACAACTTCTTAGACCTACTGCTTGACTAATATATGAAGGTATGAGCTGAATGTTGAAAGCAGCTGCTAATGCTGGTTTTTCAAAAAATCATCGTTAATTTTCTAACTTTTTCCTTTAAATTCAGGCTTGGAAAACTTTTTAAAGAACAATCCTGTGTTCAAGGAACATCATTTAAAATGTCAGCGGCCCCTTGACAGAGTCGGATGTGGTCTGTATTCAGGAATTCAATACTTCTAGACTTCATCCTTGCTCCTCACCAGCTCTGGGAGGCTATGGGAGACCTTTCCTGCTGAAGGCCTCAGGTTTCTTATCTGTAAATGATGAGATTAGATAACAAGGCCAACAGCCCATGTTTATACAGCTTTTGGTTGACGACTCTGACGTACGCTATCTCGTCCTAAAAGATCCCTATGGGTTTTCATGTGCTATGATGTTGGTTTTATTGAAAACTATTATTTGGTTATATGCCATTTACCTAACTAAACCCAAGAAGTAAATTTGTTCAGATAATTAATTTCTTACTAAAAAAAAAAAAAAGAAGCACTGTCGAACTGCTGTAGAAAGAACTACTCTAATCTTAATGTAACGCTGAATTACAATTAGGTGCTAAGTCTCCTTCAAAGAAACAACGAGTTTTTGTTTTGCTGCTCATCCAGAAGCATCCCTGGGACCTGCCTAATAGGAAAGGTCAAGGAGCTGGCTTTATTTGTACCAGGAGAAAGAAGGGATCACCTCAGCAGTAAGACTTCCACCAGAAAGAATTCCTGTTCCTATTGGACTGCACTATGTCTCCCCAAGGCTTGACCTCCAACTAACTACCTAACTCTACGGTACTCAAAGGGTTTTCAGTGTAATTACCACTGAAAACTCAATGCATTTATTTAAACTCACGTGAAAGTGTAAATGACTAATAGTACGTTATTTCCTAAGAGCAGGTTTTGATAGAAGGACAAGAGCTGGCTCTGAAGGAGTTGACTCCTGTCTAAAGAGTACACTGCATATCTCTTAAAGGCAAATTTACACCATGACAACAATAACGTGATAATCACTGTACCTCCGTCTTGCATTCATACGACAAAGCCTCCTGACAAAGACAGGTACCTGCATTACAGATCCCAATTTTACATGAAAACACTCACTAGCTGAAGCATACTGGCATCCTTATGAATTCAGGGCTCTCCATAACGTTGATTAGAGCTCCTGCTTTTGAATTTATTTTCCCAGATGGACCGACCACAGAGTAAAAGCTTCTCTTTACAACTTCTGTTTGCTCCGGTGTGCAATCTCCAGAGGAAGTACTCCCTAATTTCATCTTGAGAACTTCCTTGTCAGTGATCCTTAGTGACGGAGACAGAAATTAAAATTGATTATTTGGATTCTACAAGCTTGTAATTATCACAAAACGATGTTATACCCCAAATGCCCTAGTCCACAGGGAATGTGGGTGAGGGGCTGATATGGAGGAATCTATTTCTATCTCCATAGGTTTCAGCCAATGCACACAGAGTTGTATGGCCACTTAAAAACCCATTCTTCCATGCCAGACCCACTGAGGCAGCAAGGTATCATCCTTTCTCAGTTGACCAAACAGTCCCCGTTTCATCGCTAGAATTAAATTCCAGAGAATTTTTTGGATTCTATTTAATGAATGAGGATATATTTTTCATGTGGTGTCATTGTTTTACTACTTCCCATGTTTATTTGGACAGATTCATAGCACTGGGTAGGATATGTATTGGTTGGCAACTTCAGTTTTGGAAGAGAAAGTAAACACATGCTGATTAGCAAACAGTAAACTCTACTGTGTTTAATTTTGGCTTCTCTTGAAAAAAAAAAAAAAACACAAAAAAACCACTATTTGGTGTTGTGTTCCAAGTAGGAGCATTTGTCCCTAAGTTCTTTCCTAACCCCTTACTGGAGGGCTTCCAGAATTACTCTCTTTTTTTTTTTTTTTTTCCTTCTTCCCCTAACACCAGTGGCAAACGCCAACATTATTTAAGAAAATACTTGTGCATATGGTATCCTCCTAGCACAGATTTGCCATCCAGTTGAACAGTAGGGCCACTAACCCACACAAACTAAACTGCAAAATTATGAACTACATAAACATAAACAATTGTTTTCGGCCCTGATACATTCAAGGTAAAATCACACTTCTGAAAATCCTGGAGGCTACTTGACTGACATCGAACATGTCCAAGAACTGTAGGTGATTAAATGACAAAAACCTGGGATTTCAAACGCTCTCTACAGAGCCAGTTCCTTTCATTTATCTTATTCTCTTGCTTTACTATGACCCCAAAATTATCCTTCAAGCTTTAGCCAGTCTTGGCTCTCCACTCATCCATCTTCAGAGGCCCATGACAAGTATCCTCACCGACAAAGTTCTGAAAGACAACACACACACAGAGAACCCTGAACATCTACGGTATACCACTACCCATCAAGCACCTGCCCTTTTCATTATTTCTGGGTTCCTTTCCATAAAAGCAAACTAGTGATCTTTTATTCCTCATGATTAAAGTTCGCTCTCCATTATTAGACTTGCCATGATGTCTGTGAGGTGTACAAAAGGTTGTCACCACTCATCAAACGGGAAAGCCAAGGCATCCAGAAATTAAATAATGCCAAACGGCCCAACAGAAGAGGTCAGCACCATCTCTGGGAGGTATACATTGTTTGTTTACTTAACAGACATTTATTGTCAATCTAATAGGTTCTGCAGAGTGACAGACAGATGATGATGATAGATAGATAGGTGATAGATAGACAGATAGATAGATAGATGATAGATAGATAGATAGATAGATAGATAGATAGAAAGATAGATAGATCTATTATGGTCTAAGCCCCGGGAAAAGAGTGCAATATGATCAAAGTCCCAACCCACATGAGGCTCACAATCTAGGGGCGGTGAGAAAAAGTCAGCGAAGAAACAAGTAAATATAAAATACATCCGGAGTCAGGGAGCTATGGGGCAAATGTATAGTGCAGTAAAGAAGAAAGAGAGTTGGGCAGCAAGAGACAGAGTGGTAGGAGACCTCTTGAGCACATGTCTTTTGGGCAGACCTCTGTAAGAAGTGAGGGAGCAAGCCCTGTGACAACCTGGGAGAAAAGGGCTCCCAGTAGCAAGAACAAGTACAGCCAAGTGCCAGAGACCCAGCTGTGCTGGAGGAATGGCAAGAAGGTCAATGCCCAGCACTGAGACAGCAGGTGGAGTGTAAGCCGGTGGGAGAGGGAAACAAGGAGAGACACGACAGTCACCATTACACATGCAGGCTGCAAGCATACAGGAGCCCAATCCAGAGACAGGGAAGCGGTGTGATCAATTCAGTCCATCAGTTCATATTTAAAATGCCTGCATCCAAAGGAGTGCATGCCTTATGCGATCAGCTAAGGACTCCGTGGGCACAAACACAAACACAAACAGGCTCAGGAGCTGTATTTTACGTACTCTAAGAACCATTTTCACATTGGTTGATTCAGCCAAATACAAAGAAGTTGCTAAACAGCACCCAGTACCTAAGAGAGACCAAAAGCATTTCCTTCTGTAAAGCACTGCAGCTGAGGGCTTACTTCCGCCTGGTCCAATCAGTTCATTGCTAAACAAAGGTAGGAAATGGCTGCATCCTAGTATTTCATTGTGGACTCATGAGTCAGTGCTTTGGAACTTGGTATCTTTGGGAGTGAGTGTCTATTCTTCACGTCTCTTGCCACAGGGGGAAAAAGGTACAGATAAACAGTAACACGGTTTCACCCTACTGAGATACAGATCTGTGGGCTTTTCCACCCTTCTCCTCGAAAAATGAATGAATGAATGAATGAATGAATGAAATTCAGCGCCTGCTTGTTTTTTTTTTTCTTTCCCTCAGTCTCTGTTTCTTACTTCTCAGCTTTCCCTTGCCTCTCCGAAACAACATAAAGTCAGTTAATGGTGAAAGTGCAACATATGATAATTATTCAAAAGCTATTGTGCTACGCAGTGTAGTTCACACCAAGAAATCTGTATTCTACAAAAGCAGACAATATTGTATCCCTCGGGATTGAAGAAGCTAAAATTAACAACGTTGTTGTAAGGAACGAAATGATTCTCCACAATCTAACCAAAAAGATCTGCAGCGTTTTATCTTCAAAATGTTAGAAGAGTAAGTGAACTTTGAAGCCTGGTTTTTCAAAGAATGGCCACAAAGAAAAGAGTACATAAATTCGGGTGTCTTTTGGCAAGAAGCTCTCACCGTCTCTGCACACACAGTGATCACTGAGCCACAGGAGAAAAGGGCACGTGTGTATGTTCTAAGAGTATCACTCTAAATGTAAATGCGTCAGAGGTATACTTCAAGCTACGACTGGTCCCCTTCAGGAAAAAGGACAGCACCACCTAGACTGACACAGCACTTGCGTTTCTGATGAAAGTTACAGAAGGAAGTACCTACTGGATCTGATCTAATATTAGAAGTCATTTATTATCTGTGATGGAAAAGGGGGAGAAAAAGATAAGGAAGTAAGCTTTAAATGAGAATGGGGCCCCTGTTCTAACTTAAATCTGTATAAACATATCAACCCAAGCATCGGCCAAATTAATGTATAATGATACCCATGTGATCGGTGTGGCATAACCACAGGAAATCTACACGATTATAATGAGAAAAGTTCAGAAACAGGATATTTCTATCAAAGCAAAGTATAACTTATTTTCAGAATATTGGAGAAATCTGGTGTTTTCTACTCAGGCAGAATGGATGATGAAAACAGTAAAAATATCCTCCAGAGAGACAGAGTGAAAGAGTTATGTGTTAAGGAGAATATTACACTTCACTCTTCCAACATAGAAAGAAACTGAGAAAAATTGAGAGGCAAAGGCAAGAGTGGAGAGGAATGAAATCATTAAAAAAAGAATGAAAATGTAATAATAAAATAGGAATATAATTTTAACTTATATTAGTTTTTGTTCTTCCATTAAAAATTATACCTTAAAGTTCATTCCTCTTGACTATATTGCCAATTGCTCAAATAATACACTGGTACAGTTCCAAAATCTCATTAGAGATATAAATTGCATACATAAAGGTTCCCGTATAGCCTGTGGAAACGTTTTAAACTTCTTCTGCAATATTATTTTCTTCGGCAAAATTGGGCCTAAAGTTTGGAAAAATTCCTAGAGAGTGAACCCACCCCTCCCCCCCAACCAGCTCTCTCTCTTCCTCTCCTTCTCCCTCTCTCCCTCTCTCCATAAGGATAATAGAGCTCCACTATGTACCCGGTCATATATCTTTATGCTCCAATTTCCTACCTATTCCCCCATCCATACATGCATAATGCTTCCATTTTGAAGCATATGGCTGGGGAGCCAAAAGAATTTAAATTGCCTTCAAAATGTGCATCGCATTATAAATGGTGTGAAAAAAGATCTCACTATTCAGCTCTCAACTTGGAGCACACGGCAGAGAGGAAGCAACACAAGACTGCTCCAAACTTTATCCAAAGACTCAACAGCGTCACTTGTTTATAGAGGTACAAAAAGTATGCGACACAGTTTATAAAACAAGGACGACGTACTGTATGCAAAAGTCAAGTTAAAAGCGAAGTATAGCAACAGCCCTCTCTCGTCACAAACACTTGGCAGTGTCTAAAGTGCCATGGTCAAAAACGCGATACTGTCTGAGCTGTACTTCTGCCAGAAAGCGCTCCCGAAGTCCAAGTCTCCTTAGCCATCATCACCACCTCATTTGGCAATCCCTCCCACGCCTCAATGCATCTTCTCAAAATTACTCCGCAGAAACGCAGAGAGCAGACAAACCCCGCAGCTCACGGGCTCCAAGTATCACAATGAAGCAGCAATGGCAAGGGACGGTTGTGACGCGGAGTTCCGGGGTTAGGAAGCCGGGACCCCACTACACTGCACGCTCAAAGCTCATTTGTGTACCAAGTTGAGCACAGCTCTCTTCGTTTCAGTAATCCGAACATTCCCCTCTACTCCCCGGGAATTTCCAAAGGTTTTCCTGAAGCAGTAGCAGCTGAGAAAGAGGGTCCACAGGCACCAAATACACCCCAGGCAAATGAGGGGCAATAACCTGCCATTTAGCCATTTTCTGGGCTGGGCTGTCGAAGAATTCCGGAACACAAAAGACTGCTTCCCTAGGTTCGAATACAGGAGCGTACCAGGCATTACCAAAATGGGAAAAGTCAAGACTAAGGTAACAAGTGGATAAACAGAATACGTCAATATGGGCATCTTGGACACTTTGCATTTATACCTAAAGAAACGGCAACATGTAAGATAAAAGTATACATGTGGCAATGAAAAGATGAGTGATAGGAGAGGGCCAGCTTCAAGAACTATCACTTTTCTTTGGGAATGTAAGAACTGGCTTCCAAATTTTTCTTTAATTCACTTTTCTCCTAAGTAGCGTATTACCTAATTCAAAAACACAGATATTCTGGTCTTAAGTTTACAGCGTGCCATATTTCCTAGAAAATAAACAATAATTAACAACAAATCTCATAGTTGCCCCCCCCCCCCTTCAAGAAATCTGATACTTTGAAATGTAGATACATAAGCTACTTTTGGATCGGGGCCCACAGGCATATGTTTCCAAAGGAATAATATATACAGGTTAGTCTGGTGTGTACCAGATGTAAGAAAAAGCAAATTCAAAAACAGAAATATCAGTATTCAACGGAGAACTATATTTTAAATTAAATCGTATTCTCCTTTTCCTTATACAGAATCCAAGAAAACCTATCACAGGTAGCATTTTAAAACCTTTTACCTGAAAAGTAATCTTCCCATTTGATTTATGAATCTATGTTCCTTATACACATCGGGTTACAAAGATAAGAAGATGGTCACTTACAAACTGGCCTTTCTGTGTGGGTCTCCTACCGCTGGTTGGTATTCAACAAAGAAGAATTTATAAGAGAAAGCCAGAGAATTCCAAATGTAGAACTTACAAGGTATACTAGTTGGAAAACGCCCAGGTCTCCATCAGATCTTTGATACGTTAAGCCTCGATTACCAAAAACTTTTGAGACTGCCAACAGTCATAACTAAGTGAATCTTCATTTACCAGATCACTCTGAATGCAGAATGAGCCCATGACCTGCACACTCTCTTCCCAGATATGGGAACATGCATGAGAATATTAAAGTCAAACTACAAACACCCACTCCAGGAGTCTGAAGCATCTGCAGTTTGGGGTGTATTTATCTTTTCCTGCGCGAGCCTACAAGGATTGGGTCAGACCTAACAACAATCATTAAGAGAAGTCCCGTAGGAAGAAACAGACCGGGGATTCAGATCAGCGATGCTCAACCCTTTCAGGGCATCGTGATCTCTCCCCTCGTTCTATACATCAGAGATGTCACTGGAGTGAAAGCCAAGTTTTAATTTAGAATTTAATAAAAATTGATTAGGCATCACGGAGCACAAACAAAGCTGCTCCATTAATCTTTCAGCCCTTTTTGTGCTAGGAAGCAAGCAAGCACTGTCTGTTGAAGCGGATGACAGATGCTGGCTTAAAGATAAGTATTATTTATACTTCTGTACCAGATTTCTTCTTATGCATATCTTATCGTGCATGGGTATACGATCAACAAAGCAATTTTATATCAGTCAAAAATGTTCAAATGTACCCCGGCTGCATGGGAATGCTTGAAAGAGTTCAGCCTGGAGTTCAATTAAACCACGAAGGAGAGAGAAGAAAGTTTTGAAAGAAAAACAAATATTGAAATGGTTGTTATTTGAAATGTACTTTCACACTCGGGCTAATGAATATATATGCACTGAAAATAACTTTGTTCTGAACATATGCCTATGCATTTTAAATAAATGATGCATGTTTGGAAGATAAGAGGGTTTACCAAATCTAACCACATCAAGATATATCTATATTAAACTGTACTTATTTGCACAGTGTGTTGGTAAGGAGACAGCACCTTGAAAGAAATCCAATAGTTGCATAAAGAGTGCTCTGGCTTAATCGAGTTTGCGAGTAATTTAGTCACGAAGGCTACAGTTGAAAACCTGAATCTCAAAAAAAAAAAGTAAAAATAAAAATAAAAACTAAAGACTTATATGGCATCCTTTCCCTCTTCATTGATACAAAAACCGAGGAAACCAATCACTTGATGGAAATCCCGAGAGGCTTTTTAGCTTCTCACGTACAGAGCGGAGAAAGAGATAAGCAATAGTTTGCGAGAGAAAGTAAAGGCAATTTACGTTACCTTTTGTGAAAAGATCATATTCTACATTATAAGGTGTTCGAAAGTGGAGAATCTGGCCTGTGATTCCCAAGCAAACGTAACTCAGTAAGAGAAACCACCAGGTGGGAGAAAGCAGCGATCACAGCTGTCCTGCCCTCCTTCTCTCCCCCAATTCCAAAGCCCTCCTGGAATCTAAAAAAAAGGGCAGGTTTTTGTGTTTGTGTTTGTGTTTGTGTCTTTGAGGGAAGATAAACTGGAGGCAGCGAGCCTTCCAGTCCAGCCAGAAGATTACTCGATGGCTCAATGCGCCTCACGAGGATCCAAAACAAAACGAACCTGCGTTCACCTCTTTCTCTACGTGGCATCCCGTTGTCTTCCGTTATCCTGAGCATTTTCTTTGCAACCGTTCTTTCTGAGAAATCTCCGCCTCACCTGAGGTGGCCTGACGGGTGGAGATATCCACCCCCTTCAAGGCCAGGAAACCCCAAGTGACGAGGCGGTGAGACTGGGGTGGGAATAAAATGTCGGGGTGAAGCCCAGGCCAGAGTCCTTGCTGCTCCAAGGTTTCCTGCACCAGGGGCCAGATGAAGCAGCAGCCACGGCTGCAAACACGCACCAATGCTTTAAGATGACACGAGCAGCAGAATTAAACTGTCTGGTTGCTTAGAAATTACTGTACAGTTATCTCTTGAGAATTAGCAAAGCACTAAAATAGGACGCACAAATCAGTACTTTTATGTGGTAATACTAATCTATCATACGCAATAATTTTTCTTTCCTGAATTATATATGAAAACACATCCATAAGGGTGCAGTGATTATGAGCAAATATTTTCAGGAACTGCTATTGTGTGTATCTCGTAAGCCTACAATTCTACATGGAGGCACTACCCAAAATGATCGCTAAGAGTATTCAGATTTCTCCTTCCAATTTAAATAATTCCCTTTGTTATACCAAAAGTCGGGATGTAGAGGAGACGGTGGATACGAATGGCTTTCAAATGACCTTACAACAGAAAATAAAGTTAAAACACACCCCCCCCCCACCCTAGTGCGGTCAGATACATTGCAGTCGCTAATATATTTTGAATTAGCTGATCTGAACGAGAGGAGGTGGACGGGAATATAGCTCTCCCCCCTATTCTCTCCCCCATGTTAAGGGAGAGAGAATTCTATTTCACTTGGGTTTACGGGGATGACGACAGTACGTTTCGGAGTTAACTTTAATTTCCGTAATCTCCACAGACCTCCCCCCACTAAAACATAAAATAAAATAATTGCTGAGTATTCTTCGCCACATTTGAAAGTTCACAAAGTGTGGCCAGTCTCAACGCGTAAGAGCTGTTTGGCCTCCGACAATGACCTGAGTTTGAATTTGCAAAGGGCCGTTCAAGGATGACAGGCTTAGGCGTCTAAATTAAATGAGATATGAGGGGAAACCGTTGAGCAAAATGCCTGGGCCATGGTAAATACTCTTATTTTTTTTTTTCTTGATGCCACTGGTCTTGTTATTATTGAAGTATTTTTATGATAAAACACTGGCCGGACCCTGGCCTAGCACATGCCTCGTTTCTCATCTCTTCATCGAGCTGTCCGGATTCTCTTCCCATTTCTCTGATTTCTCGCTTCCATTCTCCTTTCCTAATTCCAATTCTTCTGCCACTTCCTTAAAAGTCAGCAATTCCCCAAGGATACCCCCTTGGTCCTCTCTCTGTCTCTGCAATCACAATCGCTTTGGCTTCAAAGGTTTGAGAGAACAGCAAAGCTAAATTCAGTCCTGTAATTGCTCCTTGCCTGCTAGACATCACCCCCCTCTGAATGTCCCCAAGCAATCAAAACGGAAATCCAAAAGCATCCTCTCTCCTCCAAACTCAAGGTTCTTTCACAATCCTGGTCTCTGTGAATTAACCTTTATGCAGATGACCAAGTTAGGAACCTCAGAATCATCCCCAGCTCCTTCTCCCTGCATCCACAACATGCCCTCCCCTTTCTATCCTACCAGTGCAACCTCTTTCTCGTTCTCACTTCTCTCCGGCCTTTCATGGTGGGCTTAGTTCAAGTTGGTTGTGTTGAACAAGAAAGAACGGAGCACCTACAAAGGCACCAAACATTGTATGCCGTGAATGCAAAATAAGACAGAACAAAACAAACTAGAAAAAACAAACAAACAAACATACAACCCCTTCTTTCGAGGTTTTCATGTCAAGTAGTGGGAGAGTTATATAAACACAATTATACTATAAAGTTGTACAAACCATAACAGGCACGCATAAATTATCAAAGTAGGGCAGAGGAGACAGTGACTATTCTGTCTGGACAGGTCAGGAACCACTTGGCTGTGAGCACTGCTCTAGAACAGTGCTTGGAGCATGAGAGTGGTTTGGGAAGTGCACGAAGGGAGGGAAAGGCATTCTAGATAGCAGGAACAGCGTGTGCTAGGCCTCCAACTCTGGGCTCCCTACCCTCCGAGTCAACCTGTATATTTTTAAAATTTTGCCCACCCAAAACCCAGACCAAACTCTGATATTCTCCCTTTTCCATAAGACATTCAAGGACTTTCCACTGCCTCTCAAATAAAGTCCAAATACCCTGGATGGGCAAGGCACTTGAGGGACTTCAAATTCTGATGCAATTAGCTGGCAGGTAGCTTCCCTGGCTCTCCATAGTCCTTTTGCCTCAGGTACACCTTCACATAGGACTGTCTCTCGGCCACCAGGGTGCCTCCCTGCCCTCCTCCATGTGAAACCCCATTTATTCTGTGATATCCACTTTTTTTTTTTAATTTTTTTTTTAAACGTTTATTTATTTTTGAGACAGAGAGAGACAGAGCATGAACGGGGGAGGGTCAGAGAGAGAGAGGGAGACACAGAATCTGAAACAGGCTCCAGGTTCTGAGCTGTCAGCACAGAGCCCGACGCGGGGCCCGAACTCACGAACCGTGAGATCATGACCTGAGCCGAAGTCGGACGTTTAATCGACTGAGCCACCCAGGCGCCCCTGTGATACCACTTTAATTTCCTTTTTCTGAAGTCCTCTCCAACTGACTCTTGATTAGTGCTTCCTCTGAACTTTCAGACCCTTTGATAATACCTCTATTTCCACACCTCTCACATCTGGATTTGTAGAGCCAATGCCTACATGTTTCTCATATCATCTTCTAAAACGTGTGCCGGGCTGTAATTGGGAGCTTCAGTGAGTCATTAACATCACCTTACGCAAAACGAAAATACCTTCTAGCAAGCCCCCTTATCTGGTGCCATTGCCAGATGGGATGGCCTAGAGTGGAATAGCAATGCAGGTGCGTGGTTCTCCCAAAACCATGAACACCTTACTGCCGTGGACTGAACTATGTTCCGCTCACCCCTCCCTCCCCCCACGTCATGTTATAGCCCTACCCCCCACAGCCTGGCTGTGTTTGGAGACAGGGCCCTTGTGGAGGTACCGGAGGCTTGAGGAGGTCGTAAGGGTGGGGCCATGAAAGGCCGTGAAAGGAGAGGATTAGTGCTCTTGTAAGAAGAGACTCCAAAGGGCTAGCTCTCACACTGACACAGGAGAACACAGGGAGAAGGCAGCTGTCTGCAAGGCAAGGCAGAGAACTCTCCTCAGAACACGACCACACTGGCACTCTGACCTCCGACACCCAGCCTCCAAAACTGTGAGAAAACAGATGTCTGTTGTGCAAGCCACTCAGTCTCCGGGTATTCTGTTATGGTGGCAGGCGCTAGGACACGGGTCCCAGTGCAATGGAGCTTGAGCCGTCCACAAGGAAGCCGGGGCACTGGTTTCTAAAACCTGTGGCACGACGGATGCTCGGGGCATATCACTTCTGAGACAGGCCAGTTCATCTCCCAACAGGATGACAGCATCATCACCAGTTTACAGACAGACAAAACCAAGATGGCGACGCTTTCCACGCGTCACCCGATGACCCGGGGAGAGTCGGTGTGACCATACCTGCAACAGGGCTCCAAAGTCCTGGCTTTCCAACCCCTGTCCTGGAAAAGAAGCCTCCTCCGTGCTTCCCACAGGAAAACGCGCCAGTCGTGCCGCCTAAGTGGCACTTTGCTATTCTGTCAAAGGAGAACTTTAGAACTTACCTTAAAGGGCTGTGGCGCATTATCAGAAACAACGTACCGAAGCACACAGACCACCGCCTGGCGTCCGGTCAAGCCTCCACCGTCAGCAGGAGGGTACCTCACCAATTTCGCTCCTGCCTAAACTAAAAGCAGGAACGGGAGGAGTTTTCATTTCTTCTGTATAGTGCACGTCTGCCTATTCGAATGCTGCCTGCCCCACGCTTAGCGCTTCTTCGTCGTAATAACGTGTTCATGTTTCTTTTCTGGGGAGCCACTCTTCCCCACTTTCTGAGATCATGTAGTTTGGGGGTTTTGCCCTCGTCCCCTTGATCCAGGAAGCAGGCAGGTGACTCGGGCGTGCAGACAGACGGGAAGCCAGCACCAATTCAGTGACTGGCCCCAGGAGGTCGGGGGAGAGCCAGCCCCGGACCTTCTGCTTCCTCCACACCAGGGTTGCTTGGCAGGGGGGGGGGGGGGGGGGGGGAGACTGTAAACCTGCTGCTCGCCTTGGCCAAGGCCAAGGGAGAGCCTGCTGGAGAAAAAGGAAGGTAACAAACGCAAGGGCACAGGAGGGGAGTCAGAGAGCCATTCCTGAGTACATCATCAGAGCCTTTGAACCAAGTGATGCCTGAGGATGAACCGGACTTTTTAATTGTATCAGCCAATAACCGCCCCCTCCCCCACTTCTGTCTGTATGGCTTCAGTCTCTGACACCTGCAGTTAATATACAACCCGAATGGCAGCAAGAATTTGACACCTTTCAGTGACCAAAAGGACCCCTGAAAGTAAACAGAAAGAAAAGTTAGGAAAGTCGGACAAAGCTCCAGGCAGCATTTTTCAGGAAAGGTCCATGGGTTACCATACCCCTCAAAATTGGAGTTTAATTAGTGGATTAAAAACTACTGGGTGTCCATGGTAGTGTTGATGTTGCTTGAGACACGGTATCATTTATGGCATTTTAGTAGGCTGGTTTGCGAAAACGATCGATACGCATGAAACTAGGTTGTCAGTGGCATCTTAATACGACAGGAAAAAGAAAAAGAAAAAAAAAAAAAAACCAATAGGATATCTCTAATTTGGCTCACTGAGTTATAGCATTAATAATAGTAAGAGATAACTTTGTTAAATTCTTACTGCGTCAACTAAATGTTTCAAATTTAGTATTTCCAATCACATATAAACCCTGGGGAGTAGATATTATTATCCTCATTTAACTGATAAGGAAATTAAGGCTCAAAGAGCCTAAGTCCATCACTCAAGTCTAAATACTAAGTTGTGGAGCTGAGATCCAACCTCAGGTCTAACTTCCTGCTGTTCTGACGACCAAGAAATGTCATTACCTAGGTATATCATAAGATCCTCTTGCTTTGTGTCCTGATAGCATCACCTGCCTTCTCATCAAACTGGTTAACATGATCGTTCATTTCGCATTTATATTTGTGATCATTGGGTTTGAGACACTTTGGCACCCCACTAGATTATAAACTCCCCGAGTGCACGTCGTTGTGCACTGCCTGGCGAGAGGAGATGTTCAGGAAGTCATTTTTTAAAAAATTTAAAAAGGGGCGCCTGGGTGGCTCAGTCGGTTAAGCGTCCAACTTCAGCTCAGGTCACGATCTCGCGGTCCGTGAGTTCGAGCCCCACGTCGGGCTCTGGGCTGATGGCTCAGAGCCTGGAGCCTGCTTCCGATTCTGTGTCTCCCTCTCTCTCTGCCCCTCCTCCTTCATGCTCTGTCTCCCTCTGTCTCAAAAATAAATGAACGTTAAAAAAATTTTTTTTTTTAAATTGTTGAAAGGACAAGGAAAAGAGAGGGCAGGGGGGAAGAGCGTGAAGGGAGCCGTGAGGAGGGAGGAGGTTGGAGGCACAAGGGAAAAGGGAGAAGGGATTGGGTGGCTCCACAATCCCTGCCCTGCTCTTTCACTCCCCACCCCCAGCCCTTACTTAGGAAAAATGGGGCCTGGGGACCTTGGTGACACTGTCCTCACCAAGAGGGGACAGAGGGACAAATTCTTGAACCGTGCAGAAATATCACTGGGAATGCAAAAACCTTGTGATTTTTTCATTGGCCCTTCCCCTAAACCATACCCAGTAGGAATAAACACGTTAAAAAGTTTCACTTACTTATAAACCCTTATTCAAACCCCTGGAGTTGCTTTCATCTTCTCTTTTTTAAAAGACTATTTATTTATTTTGAGAGAGAGAGAGAGTGCACGCACGAGTGGGGGAGGAGCAGAGAGAGAGGTTGAGAGAGAATCCCAAGCAGGCTCCACACGGCCAACACAGAGCCCAACATGGGGCTCGATCTCACAGACTGGCAGATCATGACCTGAGCTGAAATCAAGAGTCGGATGCTCAACTGGCTGAGCCACCCAGGTGCCCCTCATCTTCTCTTGGTAAGTCTTAGGGGGACAGGTCAAGTTAAAAACTCATGAAAATTTCCCTTTACGCACCCGAAGGGGTATCACTCTGGACACTTAGCTGTGCCATGAGCAGGGTTCTTTGGAGGCTATGGCCTATCAAGCAGTATAGTGCTGGGGGGAGGAAGACAGGGGTGTGGGGAACAGGAACAGTCTATCAAAAATTACCTGTGCATGTGCTGTCTTTTGGTTCCCTTTATATCGATTCTCCGCAGGACAACCACGTGCCCAGATTGCTAATGTCACAGGCCTCTTGAACATGAGAGAGAAACTGTACCATTCCTCAAACATGGTTTTTCGGAAGAAAAGAGCAAAGGAGTCAGAAGTTGAGCCGTGACTCAGTAGGAACTTCAGCTTTTGCCATTATGATGCCCAACTGTGGACAAAGAGTCCCAAGACATCACTGGGACTGCCACAGTGGCATCGTCACTGCCTCAGTGTGGCTGTATACAGGAGTATGGAAGCCCCGTCACAGAAGGTGGCTGTCCAATCGAGATGGCCATAGCTACCTCTAGAAAGCACACGGTGCCTTCAGAAGAACTGCAGTATAAAACAAGACTAAACTTGACAAATTTACCGCCAGGAGTACAGCATACAGAATTTTTTGACCAACCTGTTTAACTCTACCAATTGTATTTTATTTTAACTATGTGAGAGGAGCAATAAAAGTTACCAAGGCATTACCTTTTCTAGTAAAAGATAAGCAGAGAAGCACATTGAGAAGTCAGGTTTATCCAAAAGAATTGGTTTCTCGGGGCTATGACTATACCTCCTTTCTTCTAGAATACTCTGGATTATCAAGTTTTCTGGAAAGAATAAGCATGGATACATCTATCATAACAAATCATTATTAAAAATGCTCGTAGTTTTTTCAAAGGTTTCTCTAAGGTGGTATCTATTCCCAAGGAAGGGTTGGGATGCAATGTCTGACATTTGCCTCATTAAAAGTTATAGCGTTTTGTTTAAAAAATAAAAACAAAAACCTAGACGTTTCAAGGACCACTCACCTACTGGCATTCCTTTGAAACACACATACAAAGGGCTTTACGGGGCTCTTCCCTGCTTATGGGTGTCTGTTGTGCCAGGGAGGAATTCTGTGTGCAATAAGTGAATGAGGAATTGGAACTTTCGCTCCAAAGTTTTATCTAATTGCCTACCAAGACATGAGGAGGGACACAAGAGTCTGTACAGTAGCTAAAGAGTTAACCTTTAGCAACTCTGCTCAAAAATCCTAATGGCAGACTGCCCATCATTCTTTTAGACCGAGCTTGTCAGGAAAACTAGGGCAGCTTGTCCAGCTCAGCAGTCAACTGATTCCTAGTGAACTCAATGGGGCTCCCCGCCAACCCCTGAGATTGCTGCCAGCCCCTTGGGTATTCAAAGGCCAAGTTCCAATGTGGTTTACTTTGCCAGAATCACATGATGTCAGTGCTATTTTCTCCTGACCAGAATAACCAGTCATTCAGGTTACTGCGAATGGTATCCTCGAGCTACCCAGCACTTCTGTTAGAGGTCACATACACAACTGAGGCGCTGCTCCTTCTCACCCAGGCCCAGGGGCCTCCGGGGCCTCCTCTAGGAGGGCAGCTAATCCCAGCTGGGCAGTTCCAATGACCCAAATCCTGTACGGAGCCCCGCATTCTCTGGTCCACTCCATGACCAGGAATTACTCAGGCACAGTGGATGAGACACGCTGAGAGCACAAAACAAACAGGCCCAACTTTCATAAAGAACCAGCTGGATAGGCAAACAACCGAACATGGGCCTTGGCTTTCACTTCTATTGCATTACTGGAGGGTTAAGAGGCAAGCTGCACAAATTCTGTGGGATTTAGTCAGCTTTATCCACATGTGCCCACATTCTTTGCACTGTAGCAAGACATTAATTAATTTCTACGTCTACCTGGAGACTTTTCAGTTGCTACAGGATTTACAAGGGCAGGTGCATTCAAGGGGTAGCCAGTTTTCAACCTTTGGTTACCCTTATCTCTCAGTGGGAGAAACCATTTTGCTCCCCGAAACACAAAGCAGAGAATTAAAAATGAGATCCACTTTTAGTCTTCTTCCTCTAGGAAGGAATATGTGTCAGGAACAGCAAAAGGGTTGGGGTAGCCAGTGAACTCCACGCTCAGCCTGTAACACATTTCCCAATGTCTTAAGGACCTTGAAATACTTCTAATTTTCCTCTTTATTATTACTTTTGGGGGGCACTACGAAACCCACCTACGATAAATTCATCATAAAAACTCATTTTTAAAGAGATTAAATCTGAAAATATTTTTAAATTTAAAAGCATTATACATAGATCTTCTATTATATCGTGATATTTATAGTTGGTTTTATCTCTTCTTTGTTCCATCAGTAAATCAGGTACTAAAGTCTTAACTCCTGAGACAGAATACACAGCAGTACAAGTACTACCATGATTTTTAGGCATTTACCTCTTTTAAAAGAAAACAGAAATTGCCTCACTCACAACATGCAAAAGAAACATAAAGAAATGTAATAGTTCAATTAACTGTGCTATTAGCATAAAAGACAGTACATACTTGATGAATGAAGGAGTGAATGAATTCTCTACTCTTCACTACTGGTACAGTCTTACTAAATAGGACCTTGGGGAAACATCGGAGCAAAGTCACTGAGAACAAGATTATGACAACAAGGTGTCTTAAGGTTTACTGATGTAGCTTCGGACATCCTTCTCTGCTACAGTTTTGCTGAAGGGGGAAAATGGCCTTTCCATCTTCTTGCAGCAAAAGTTTGCACTTATGACAATCGTCTGTATTAAATTCAGATAACCTTTTACAAGCAGAAGTCAATCTGTCGAGGAAACTGTGCAATACGAAAAGACCAGAGAAACAGGGAGAAAAAGATTCAGAAGGGGTGGGGTGGGGGGGCGGGGGGTGTGTGGGGAATGGACGGATGGACAGGAGGGAGATAGGAAGGGAAAGGAAAGAAGATTCTTAAGAAGGAAAGAAGGCAGGCAAAAAAAATTATTTTTACATCAATGCTTCATAATTTTCATTCATTCTGTCCATGAAGAAAGTTTAAGCAGATTGGCAACAACTTCAAAGCCAATGCTATCACCAGTTATTCAATCAAAATCAGGTGCTATAGTTAGCTTTCCCTGATGCTTGTAGCTCATCTTTGACTATTCAACTTGTCTTTTGTCCTGGTCTTTTATTTCCTTCTCAGATGCATCATCATATCTTACCTCTAACATAACATCTTTAATGAACTAACAAATGTTTGAAAGAAAGAAGCTTGCTAGATACAAGTTCTTTGGTGCTAAGGGACTAAGCAGTCACCACCAATTAGATTATAGCTGGATAATTTGACAGTTCTCAAGATGATTGTTTCAAGGAAGGCTGGGAATGTACAGAAAGCGCACAGCCTGTAGGTGCGTGGTTTTCTCTGACTTACACAATACAGCCCCCCCAAAATCCCAGAAACAAAAAAGCCAGGGAGATTTAGATGCTTTTGACCAAAAAGAAAAAGGAAAAGAAAAAACCTAATAAAATGTGTTAAGTCGAGTTGTCTGAAATTCAGCTGAGAATAAGATCCCAGGGGCTGCCTCCAGATATCTTCTAGGAATTAGTACAAGAAGTACAAATCTCTCAATCCAACATTCAAGGCTGTCCAAGAGGGAGCCTCAATCTGTTTTCCCCATTTGGCCCCCTGCTGCCCCGTGCCCTCCTCCCACCCATGAGTTATGTATTCCAGCCACACTGCATCACTTATCCTGCAATTTCCTACCTTTTCACTTTTGCCCATGTTGTTCCTCTGGTCTCCATGCCTCCCACACACTTCTCAAAAGCCATTGCTTGAGGTCAACCAAAACTACCACTTCTCCAAAGACGCTCTTTCCTCCCCCACGACCAGATGTGAACCCCTCCACTGCTTCTCAATGGCTCCACATTTATACTTGTCTCAGAGACTGACCTGACGCGGCTTTGCATTACTTACTGATCTTATCTCCTCCACCAGACATAAGCATATAAGCATGGAGACGTGCGTCTTCGGGGACTCGCACTCAATAATTGTTTGCTGATTTGAAGTGAACTGATGAGGCTAATTTATTTTACAGTCCTCCAGTGCATTGGTTCTCTAATAGCTGCTCAAAGGCCTTCCATGGATGCAAAAGCTCGTCTACTGTAACGCCAGTGTTGTTTATAATAACACACAGGTATCAGAAATACATAAGTGAATTATCACATGCTTATTAATCTCGCCAAGAACAGAATCATGCATCCCTTCGCTGGAAGAAGATTTATTCTGCTTTGTGTTGCTTGCTTGGGATTCCGTGGGGGTGGGTATAGAAGCAGGTCCATGTGTACACGTGTGTATATGTGTGTTAACAGTCAGGGGCCAGAGGGCTAAGTGATAATCATGATCTTTTACCCCTCTTCAGCGAACTTCAGACAAAAACATTTAAGCTATAAGCCTCAACACATTAGCATATGAAAGTACGAACCCTGCTTCCAAATTCCGAAATGAAATGAACTTGGCTGAACCATCAGGAGCCAACTCTTGGGTACTTTTTGTTCTGCAACTTCAAGGGAATCTTTCTGAATGTGTTGAACATTCTGCTTCTAACACATTAATGGCATATCTTGAGTATAAAACCACACGGGGACTCAATCCCAACTGTAAACTTATCAACGACTTTGAGAAACTGGCTTTGCTTTATTAGTCACAAAAAAATGGGTATACAGTTAGTGACTCGGGAGGACGATAACCTTCATATTAACCAAGCAAGACGTAAAAGTGCAGGGTGTACTGATGCCCCGGTAAGTGTGGTGAGAATCAGATCTAACATAACTACTGTGGACATGCACCTCAATTGATATAAAGTATTTTATAGGTAGTAACAGATTAACCCTCCTAACATCCTTTAAAAAGATTTTTTAGGGGCACCTGGGTGGCTCAGTTGGTCAGGCGGCCGACTTCGGCTCAGGTCACGATCTTAGGGTTCGTGGGTTTGAGCCCCGCATCCGGCTCTGTGCTGACGGCTCGGAGCCTGGAGCCTGCTTCGGAATCTGGGACTCCCCCTCTCTCTCTGTCCCCTCCCCAGCTCATGCTCTGTCTCTCAAAAAATAAATAAACGTGAAAAAAAATTTTTTTTAAGATTTTTTTTATAAATTATGATTCATTGTTATTGATGAAACAGCTGGAGTGTGGAGAAAGTTGTACAAGGTCATCAAAAACGACCTTTAAACAATTTAGTTTATTGACAGGCCTTGGTGTGTTTTATAGAGCATTTAACTGACAATAAGGATGCTACCCATATGTGCGAAATGATCAAGTGATAACCTGAATGCATTTCCAAAATTTCTAGTTCAACTGTATCCTATTCAGGTTTAGCTCCAGATTCCAGGGGCGTGTTATTCCCCTGGCCCCCAGTTATGCTAATCTAACAGTGAAGTCCAGATTCCGGAATCAAAGCGCCTCATCTAAATCCACCGCCGACTGGCTGTGCGGTGGTGAAAAGGCCCCTCACTTCTCCCTCCTTCGTTCAATGAGGCTAATAATGGTTCCTCCTACACCATGCGGCTGTTGTGTGGATAAAATGCAACATTCTATGCAGCTTCTCTCTTACCAAAAACATACATGTTGACCTACTTTTTCCAGAGACCTCAGACCAACAGAAGTATCCATCGAACTCGAGAGGGTGAGTTTCAAGGTGATAAAGGTCTTACTGATTTTTTTTTTGCCTTAATAACTCAGCTTTCATTTTTCAGCTCATATCCAAACGCAGTTACAGAGGGGAAAATGTGGCCAGGAAAACAATTTATTAACTGCATACCCATCTGCATTTTAGAAATAAATTCACTTCCCATGGGGCGCCTGGGTGGCTCAGTCCGTTAAGCGTCCGACTGCGGCTCAGGTCATGATCTCGCAGCTCGTGAGTTCGAGCCCTGTGTCGGGCTCTGTGCTGACAGCTCAGAGCAGGGAGCCTGCTTCTGTTTCTGCGTCTCCCTCTCTCTCTCTCTCTCTGCCCCTGCCCCATTCGTGCTCTGTCTCTCTCTGCCTTTCACAAATGAATAAATGCTAAAAAAAAAAAAAAAAAAAAAAAAAAAAAAATTTAAAGAAAGAAATTCATTTCCCTAAAAATTTTAACTAAGTTTCCCTCTTTTTAAAAAAAAAAAATTCTTCCAAGTAGTCCGCACCACCAATGTAAAAAGAACGAGATAGAAGAAAAACTGGGAAAAGGGGAAAGACTAATAGAAGCAGGGGAAGAGAAAGAAAGAAAGGGCTGTGAAATACAATATTCTTATCCCTGCCTCCAGGCCTCTAACTTCCAAAAAGAAAGAGAATATTCATACCATTAAAATATTTTAGAAACCCTAGCCTGTTTGGCAGCCGGTTGCACAACCATGAGAATCATGGTTACTTAATCACCATGAGCTCGTGAAATTGGACCCAAGGTGACAAGACCAATTGGGTGAGAAGGGTGAGCGGGACCTGAGTGGGGGTGACCCGCGCCAACATTTCGCCACAGGCCCACTTCAAACCCCCCCGCCCCCCAGGAGGCAGCTCAGGCGGTTAGCCTCCGGACCCACCGCCTTCCCAACAGCACCAGGAAGTGCGCCCCCCACGGCATGGTCTTTGCCTGGCTTTGTCACTACCTCAGGTCTCACATCAGAACTGAGCACCGCAGAGAGGGTCAAGCTGCCTTCACGCGACCCAGCAGCACGAGCACCTGGAAGAAGGGCCCAACTCCGAACAGGGACTCGGACACTTTTCAAGAGGAGGCAGTAGGGCCTCCTGGTTTTGCACTGAGGGCCCTGGTTCTAAACCTGACTCGGACCCCTCTTAGTCGTCGGGCCTTGGCCGAGTCAGTTCCACGCACAGCCTCGGGCTCCTCGCCTCGTAAAATGGGGATAAGAGCAAGGTTCCTGGGACTAGGAGATGAGATAAGGTGCATCCCAGGAGGTGGTGAACACGAGTTGCCCCAGCCACTGCGCAGCTACGGAAAAAGTCTGCGGGAGGCGGGTCGCTGTGCGGCAAGCCGGATGTGGACCGTGAATTCCCAGGGGCTGGCAAAAACCAGCAACCCCAGTGCCTCGTCTGGTGCCGAAGGAACAAATAAAAACCTCAAAACGCTTTGTGGAATAAAGAGACAATTCCACTTTCTATGGTGTGCTTTTGTCTTTGAATTTATTAATACACATAGGCAGAATTATTTGTTGCCGTGCTAGGGAAAGATAAGATTTTTAAAAGGGACAAGTTTTTTTGTTTTTGTTTTTTTCTTAAGAGCATTTTATCAGTTATCTCCCATAATTAGGTTTTGTTTAAATAATGCGATTTCCTAAACTGTCTGAACAGCATGGGCTTTCTTCCCCACCCCCCCCCCCCCCCCCCATTTATGTTTTTAGTGTCGGTAGCTCGTTGTTATTGTCAAGCATCTTGAGTGTTCTTTTATGGATGTGGTAAGCTGTAAAAGAACCTCTTTGATGACTCATTTTAGAATATAAATTCAATGGAAGCAAAGGTACTGCTTATCATTACTGAGAACTTCCATTCAGATCGACGACTTTTATAACTGCTCTGATCTAGCAGGGCAATTGATTCCAACATGCAATTTAGCCAACAGGCTGTTTAACCTTGGATGCTTATTAGTAAGGGAACAATGCTTTCAGGATTATGCTGAATAACTCAGCCCTTCCAGCCAAAGAGTTTTGCTGGTGGGTGAGAACAGGATGTTGTCTACGTATCTAAGACCATTTCTGCACATCTGGGGCACGTGGCCCTGGGCTGCCTTTCCAGATCTGTTCTCCTAGCCAGGTCTCTCTTCTGCCGCAGAACACGGAGGTGGCATAAAACTAGCCCATACTTCTTGGATAAAGACTGCTGAAGTGTCATGGCATATGATGCCTTGTGAATTCTCTTTCTGCTACTGCTCCCAGCAGTATGTTTCATTTTGACGCTGGGTATCTTATGACAGAAACCATTGCAAAGGAGACTTTACTGAATGTTCAGGATGAACCAGGAAGCTACTATGAGAAAGAATGCCACCGGATATTTTGCTTTCCTATTACATCTCCGTTTCCAAAATACCTTTAAAAAAAAAGTGTATACCCTGGCTTCGTAAGTCGGGTTAGTATGGCTATAAGTCCATTTTAAAGCAGGTCACGTGAAAACATTATAAAAAATAATAGATGTAAATGCACACGTACACATACGCATTCACACAAACACACACACTTGCTCAACTTGACATTGAGCCCCAGGACTAACAAAGAGTCGTGGATGGCACTTCTCACTGCACCTTCTTCCTGGGATCTGCCTTTATTTGGGAGCTCATACGGGACACCAGCATTTCCCTAGACCATGTTCTCAGGTCCACGAAATATTAATAATATTCGCTAGAGGTGGAGAGGGAGTTCTATAATCAGATTGCAGTTTTGCTGCAAGCAAATTCGAGTCACAAGCACCCAAGGCTGGAGAGAATCACTCTGATATTTCTTGAACCTGGCTAACGATTCCATAGCCACGTCTCAGAGTGATTTTATTGTTCTCTCTTTATTCATTGTTACAAAGCTTATCAAGCGATAACATTGTTTCTTTGTTTAAAAAAAAAAATAAAAGGTCACTGGAAGAAAAGCCAATTGCCTGTGCCGGTGACAGAAGTAAAGAGAATGTGAGGAAGCCTATGGAAATGGTGGTTCTTGACCAAATACAGGTACCTGGGGAAGAAATTATATTCCTAAGGGCTACCTGTGAGTTTAGAAGCTCATGATCATCCTTGGATAAATCTCTCATAAATATCACAGATATCATATATATTATATTATATATTATATATATAATATATATATATATATAATATATATATATATATAGTATGTGCATATATATACACCACAATGGCTAAGCGCCTAGGCATCTTGGAAATACACAAGAAGTGACTGTGGGTGGTACTTGAGCAAGATTCGGATTATGTACGATGGACAAGAAATTTCTCACACGAGCAGGGACCCATCAGCTTAAGCTCTGGGGCCCAGGGACACCAAGGGACACTATTGGAAAGGTCTTCTGTCTGAATGGTACCGAGGAAAACCAGATATTTTCGTCAGCTGGGGTTGAATGGAAGAAGTGGGCCTCCAGTATAGCAACCAGATAGAGTCACAATGGTCCGAGATTAGCTTCCGGAGAACGGCCTCGGAAGGCAATGTAAAGTGGGAAGTTCTGGAGGGAGCGCTCTCATTAACAGGTGCATGGCAGAACCACCAGTCCTGAGACAACCTATGAGACACTGCAGTAAAGAGAACAGGTAAGGAGGAGCCCAAGTGCATTGAGATAAGTGAGGCCTCGTGGACTTCGGAGATAGGGATCTAGTTGCCTTCCAGACAGTGAAAACGTAATGCAACGGGGCCTCCGAGAAAGCCCTCTGGTCTCCTAATGCACAGCTCCTTGGGGTGGTTCAGCACCGTATGATGCACCACAGACCCGCCTGAGCACTGGCCTCAGATCACCGTGGACATCAAGAAATGTGTCCAAAGTCTTCCACACAAAAAATGCTTCCTTTTAAAACCACGTCAAGTGTCCTTTTAATCTGCGTTCTCATTTAGTTTATGGAGCTAAAACCCCTTTCGTCGCTTTCTAAAGATTCATTTTTACTGGGCTCCTGGAAGGATCATCTAACTTTTCCCCAAATCTCCTAAAATCTCATGTTGCTTCACATACTGGGAGCTTTCCCCTTCTCTCCAGAGTTTTGAAGACAGCCATGGAAGACAGCCAGTTAGAAAACTCGCTTGCATGCAGACGCACACTCCGAAACCTTTCCCGCTGCTCAACTAAGGCAACATGTAGGTGTGTTAGTCAAGTACATCCAGTACTGAGACTACAACTGATTTCTACCCAGAGTGACTGGCAAAACGGAGAGGTTTGCGGCATGGATCAGATCCCCCCATCTGAAAGACCAATCACAGATCCGCCTTCCGCGTCAGGTTCAGACAGAGGCAACATGCTTACTGGTGGGGACACAGCATGGCCCCAGCGGGCCTGCTCTCTCTCAGCTTGTGGGCAACCGGTTCAGAGAGCTACACGGGTGGTGACAAAAGGTAGCCTGCATCATTGACTCCTGCCTCTCCATCACAGGACATCTTGGCCTTTTCATGGCGAGGAACACTTGGGTAAAATAGACCGGTGGAATCAAGGAAAAGGGGGAAAAAAAAAAGGTCAAGACCGCAGAATTTGAGACTTAAAAAGGAAAACTTGATGGGGGTGGAGGAAAAAAGGACCTCAAAAGCAGCCACACGTCCAACTTTTGTTTGAAAGTCACTAAAGACCATTCATATCACATGTCAGCCTTTAATGAGGACGTTTGGTCGAGCCTATCACATTTATCATCTTTCTCGTACCTCCACAGTCGGCTGAGACGAACAGCACGGTTTTTCTTTCACGGGACTCCTCCCTCCTGCTGCCTTCCCCACCCCGGCCTCCTAAGCACGGGCCACCGATCTGATGGGATATTTCAATCCTGGCTTTGATGAAGAGGGTCAGCTTGGCACACGGGTGATTTCCTTGTAGATTTAGAACATTTACTTTCTTCCTGCTGGATCCCTCCCAGAGATACCAACAAACCTCTACCTACGCAATTAGTTTTCACAGGTGGCTGTTTTGCCTCCAGTAAAACTACTTTCTTTCTCCTTCTGCAAGTCAAAGCAGAGCGAATGCACATGAAAACATTTCAGATATGAAATAAACACCTTCATAAAGGGAGCTATGAAGCAATGCTTCGTTTGCGACTGACCCAAGCTATAGAATGAACTCCACACACCAGGATCAAAGTTGGGAGGAATCCTTCCTGGGAGAAGGAGCAGCATGGGATCTGCAGGCTGGAGACGAGACAAGGAAGGGAAGCCATGACTGATGCTGGTTCCTAATGTCCGGGGGTTTTCTGGGGGTCTGTCTCCTCTTTGGAGCACTTAGGAGTCAGAGTCTGCACTCACCACACACAGAACCGAGAGGGAAACAAGATGTTCCTCCACGGGAACAGTAGTGGCTGAGGAGGCAGGGGCTGTTTCTTTGCTTTGTTCTGCACAAAACTAGAAAGTTGTGCGCGATGATGTGGTTGTTTCTCTGGGCCTTTTTTCTAGTAAAGAGTTGCGATGTTAGAGGCAGCCATTTCCAAAAGCAAAGAAAGTTCCATGTCGACAGAAATCCCTTGAACTAAACATCTGTTTAAACGGTTTCTGGGTCAGGGGTCTCAAACGGTGACACACTAGGGGTGCAGACATGATTTCTTTCCCAAGGTCTCCAAGTACCGTGGCGCACACAGGGCCCGCGATATTGTTTCAACATCTGGCCCGCTTCCCCCAAAAGAAAAGGGCTGATAGGGCGGGATGGGGCGGCTTTTTGTTTTAACCTATAACATGATTTCGTTACTTGCACCGCCTCTAAATAAACTGTTAAACAAGGTGGTTTTTTTTTTTTTCTCTTTAATGTATTATTCAAAGGTGCGCGTTCCAACGGCGGCTTGAATGGCACGAGGGGGCTTCGTTTCGCAAAAGCCACAAAGCTCAGGGATGTTCCTGAAGAAATGGTTGCCACCAGTGCTTCCCTGGGAAGAAAAACTCTGCCAGAATGTCCACTTTCAGCATTCTCCTTCATTGCTCCGAAAGAATAAAGCACGTGCCCTCATTCTAAGTCATTTTCTGTACCTGCGTTTGTCTATGCAAGCAAGACGGTGTTCAAAACATGAAAACATAAACTCATCCCCAAAAAATAAGGCGAAGGGGCTGCAGCCTCCCTAACAGCCTGGTTCAGTATCTACTACATGTGGAACTCAACACTGGCGACCGCAAACAGATTTAAGTGACCGGGCAGCACAGGTTTGCTGCCCAGTTTTCTCATGTCCGCAGCCCAAAGAACTCGTGTTACGTACTCGTTGTGAAGAACAATTATGGACCTACACTATCACGTTCACGACTGAAGAGCTTGGAACACACAAGAGGTAAGGGGAGCCCCAGGTAAACGGAGTAGCCTGTTCAATAAAAGTGAAAAAGGTGCAATCTACAAACCCAAATACCAGGGTCTGTGCTCAGGCTTTGATAATCATTCCCCACCCTGCGCACCCCCTGACACTATGCTCCTGCGTCAGGTCTATGCCCCCCAAAATATGCTGGAGGCTAAGAGGCAATCCTAGAAATCTCTTAGTTCAAGTGAGAAGGAGTGATTTTGCTCACTTGGGTGGAACAATGCTTTGTGGCTGTCGAATATGGTAAAGGGAGTAGAGTTTGGTTTTGATTTATGTTCATGTACAGGGTTAGAAAGGAGACAAACTCCAACAGCCTTGCCTCGAGCCCCAGACTGCCAGCTCAAGGGAACAAATGTTCCGGAGAACATTATAGAGATATAGAGGTGCCCACTTAAAACTGACCGGAAAAGAAACACAAGTAGCTATTCCCACTAACACCAGATATGGGCTGTATTTCAAAAAGTCAAATGATTTTTTCCTCCCTCTCTGCTACTAGGAGAGGAGTCCCTTTACACACCCCTGCCTTTTCTGCCAGTCCCATCAACAACCACTCTTACAGCCAGGGAAGGCTGTTTCTATACTTAGGTCATTTTTTTTTTTTTTTTTTTACAATTCAAAGTGTATGCCCAATAAATAAAATAACATTATTATGTTATAACATAATAACATTATTATTTATTATGTTGGAATAAACAAAGTGACTGAAAGAGGTTAAGTAATATTATCAAAATAAAGACACCAGAGGAACCCCTACTGTCTATGCATCTAACAGGATTTAGGAAAAGAAAAGAAAAGAAAAGAAAAGAAAAGAAAAGAAAAGAAAAGAAAAAGAAAGACAAGAAAAGAAAGGAGAAGAGAAGAGAAGAGAAGAAAGAAAAGAAAAGAAGAGAAAGAAAAAAGAAAGAAAAGAAAAGTAAAGTAAAGAAAGAAAAGAAAAGAAAAGAAAAAAGAAAAGAAAAAATATGGCTATGCTTTCTTCAGGAAAGTAAAAACAATCAGCGATGACTTTTTATGTATATGAGGATTATCCCGTTCGTTATAGGAGAAATATTTTCATTGATCATCCAACATCTCCTCCTACAACATTATATAGATACTCTTTCCCAGATCTGTCTTATTTCCAACAGACTGTATTTGTGGGAGATAGAGAAGGGAATAATTTCAAACAATCCGGAAAATATGAATTTGAAAATTCCAGTCAGAGAATGTTAGAGCCAAGAAGAAACTTGAAAGGAAATCTGGGCTATCCCTCCGCCTCAGGCAAAGCCACACCTATAGCAACCTAAGAAGATAATCATCTAATCTAATTTTAAAATAAATCAGGTTCCATAAATTCCCTCCCTACTGCATTCCTGTGCCTGACACCTTCCCCTCATGAAATTCCTTTTCAAGCTGCAGCCTAAGCACGTTCAGTCGTTATCAATCGTGTTAAGTGAGTACAAAGGCAGATTTAGTGGACAACACAAGCAGGTCCAGAATATCAGTCTTAAGGATTACTGGATCAAAGTGATTGGTTTTGGCTAGGTATATCTGCGTCCCAGCAACGCCCTTTGGATTAGGATCCAGAGCAAAGGTAGACACTTCCGGTGGTGGATTGGACATGATATATCATACCTGCAACCAAGAATATCAATCACCCGTCTGTCCGTCTGTCTGTCTACAAACAATAAATGGTATCCGGCTACAAGAAAGATGTTATGGGGGCGCCTGGGTGGCGCAGTCGGTTAAGCGTCCGACTTCAGCCAGGTCACGATCTCGCGGTCCGTGAGTTCGAGCCCCACGTCAGTCTCTGGGCTGATGGCTCGGAGCCTGGAGCCTGTTTCCGATTCTGTGTCTCCCTCTCTCTCTCTGCCCCTCCCCCGTTCATGCTCTGTCTCTCTCTGTCCCAAAAATAAATTAAAAAAAAAAAAAAGAAAGAAAGAAAGATGTTATGGACTTAATGTCTGTGAAACAGCCCCCCACACACACACACACACAACACATGCTGATATTCACATGGTGAAGCCCATATTTGGAGATAGGGTCTTTATGGAGCTAATTAGGATTAAATGAGATGATAAGGGTGGGGCCCTAATCTGATAGGATTAGTGCTCTTCTAAGAAGAAACACTAGAGATATTTCTTGCTCTTTCTCTGCCACAGTGAGGACAGGTGAGAAGGCAGCCTATAAACCAGTAGAAGAGGCCTCAGAATGAAACTTCTTTGCTGATACCTTGATCTTGGACCTCTCAGCCTCCAGAACTGTGAGAAATTAATTTCTGTTGTTTGAGCCACTCAGTCTGCAGAGTTTGGTTTTGGCAGCCCAAGCAGACTAAGACAGGAGACACATCATGAACGCCATGGTGTTGACTACGTGTCCCTCTCTTGAGACACTCATGTGTCTTCTCCTAACATTTCTGAGACACCATTCCTGTCACTTTTGGGATGACTCACTCGTTCCAGTTTATTTATTCACTTAACACATGTGTACTGAGCAGGAGCTACGTGGCAAGCCCCGAGCTGGAGATATATTTGTTAATGAGTTTACAATGTCATGAGAAGAACTAAATAAGCAACCCCGGTATGTGGTGAGCCCTATGGCAAGGAGGTACAAAGTGCTCTAAGAGTCCATACGAGAGGCAACCATCCCAGACAAGGGGGGTGGGGGGATCAACTTACTGCACTGGAAAATGTTGCAGATGGGCCCAGAAGGAAGAACCAAAACTAGTCAGCTGGAGGATGAAGGATGGGGATCTTGGCTGGATGACACTGTACAAAGGTCCTGAGGGCTGCAAGATGTGGGTTCCTCTCCCCCCAGTCCTCACTGGAAACATCCCTCAAGGATTATCTGCAGCCCTTCTTCAGAAACAATCCCTCCCCTGACAGCCCCACTGACTTCCAAGTCCTCAGTTACACTGGAATCTGTATTCCCCATCGTCACCTTCCTCTGTGCTCTCAGCACTCTTTTAGTTGGCCGTTCATCATTTCAGCAGGGCATGTGACCAGCAGCTCGTCTAAAAGCCAAGTCTTCATCCTTCCTCAGATCGGCTCTTCCTTGTGTACTGCCCGTCTTTGCGCACAGCCTCAGGATTCACCCACTTCTTTTCCCCCATCCTCTTTCTACTCTTCATATCCATCCATCCGCAGGGTCCCCTCTCTTAGTACTTCCGGAATCTGTCAATTACCATTGTTTCTACTCTCAGTCAGGCCCTAACCATCAAATTTGAAGACTTATTTTTTTTAATTTCCTATTACAAATAATGACTTCACACCTCACTTAGTTGAAAGCTGCAACAATCCGCTAATGATAATAATCCGCTAATAATAACAATCCGCGAATAATAAAGTCCAAATGATGAAGGCAGACACAAAGTAGACGACACTGTCATAGAATCCAATGAGAGAGAAACAGACAAATGAACACAAATGTTGAGCTTTGAGCTTCCTAGCACACAGGGAAAAGGAGAAAATGAGATTGATTATACAATTCTCATCATCAGATAAAAAGAAGCCTGCCAACAAATCTGTGGCCTGGGAGGGATTTCTCAAAAAAATAGATTACTGGGAGTTGAATAAGGGACATGGAAAAACATAATAGGAAAAAGTAGTTTTTCTGTAAAAGGAGCAAAGGTCTTCTGTATATGGATCTTTTACACACAAAATGTTTCCTAAATATTTCATTTACAGTGAAGCTCACCTAAGATTAAGTCATGATTCTACAGGGGCACGTGGGTGGCTCAGTCCATTCAGTGGTTAAGCATCTGACTCTTGATTTTGGCTCAGGCCATGATCTCATGGTTCGGGAGATCAAGCCCCATATTGGGCTCTGCACTGACACTGCAGAGCCTGCTTGGGATTCTCTCTCTCCCTCCCTCTCTCTCTCTCCCTCTCTTTTTCTCTCCCCCCTCCCATGCTTGCTTGTGCAATCTCTCAAAATAAGTAAATAAACATTTAAAAAATTTAAATCATGACTCTGCAAATGCAGGCTATACAGAAATATAATGAAATCCTTCTTATAGATAGCTTGTTGACAATTCTGAAAGGTTAACTATCCCTGAGGATATCTCTGTAAGTACAAATGCCTCAAAGGGACTTTTAACCAAGGCTGCTGTATTCATAAATGAGGTCACAAACTAGTACCAAAAATATGAGGATATTAGGCTATTTTTTTTTCATATTTCATTCCATCAGAAAGGCTTTCCCAGATAAATTTAACTAACAAAGATCCCATACCCAACCTCCAATTTAACCTACGCATTTGTATCGTGTCATTCTATTTGCTTCCTCACAGCAGGTACCCCAATCTGAAATCGCTTACTTATTAATTTGTTGATTTGATTGATCATTCCTCCTGATAGAAGGTAAGCTCCCAGAGGGCAGAGGTCATGCCTGTCTTGTTGACTCTGTATCCACAGCCCTTAGAAATGTCACTGGCATATAGTAGGTATTCAGTGAAAATTTTTTTTTAAACCGCCGACATGAATAAGCATGTCTTCCATGGTTTTTGCTCTAAATCTTTATGTGCTGTACCCCATACATATGGAGGAGACAAAGTTTTCACATGAAAACTTAAAAGCTCAGCTTAAAGTTCCCTCCTCCTCTGAGTCCATTTTCTTTCATCTCTCACCAGCCTCCATTTTGCTGTCAGAGTTGTCTTCTCAAAGACTATCTGATCAAAACTGCTCAAACACTTGAAGAGCTACCCACTGGAAACTCTTCATCGAGGCAACTGAAACCCTCTGCAACCTGAATGTCAGCCTAGGCTCTTACAACTCTCCTCACTGCCCTGACACTAGCTGGAGTCCACTTCCCCTCCCCCTGATTGCTCATGACCCCCAACCACCCACATGCCCTACCCATTCCCAATGACACCTTTTCTTGTTCTATCCCCAGCCTCCGGGACCCCCATTCCTCACATTCCTGTCCGAGGAAACCGTACTCTTTTTTCAAGCACTCTTCTTGAGTCACAAGAGCCCTCACTGACTTCTCGTGAATTACTAAACCCCCTCTCGTGCATGCCAATCGCAGTTTTTAGCGATCTGGGTGGCACCAGCTAGAACCTATGTTATATGATATAGGTGGTTCGCTTTCTGTTTCCATTGCCAAATTAGATTATCAACTTCCTGAGAACAGGGATCATCGGGGTTGTTGGTCTTTGTATTTCTACAACCTTTAGCACACTGCTGGGTATACGGGAGGTGCTAAACATATGTGCACTGAATTAAACATTCACATAATTTGAAGAACTAAAGAGGCACTGATGGTGGTTGGTCTGGACTTCAGTTTTATATAGTTGAAACCCCAGGTACAGCACAACCATTTACGGGAAGAGAGGCTGCACTGGTGCCCACTTTACCAGCTAAGAGTGTTATATTAGTAATTGTCACATCTAGTTCTCCCATCATAGGAAAATTATTTAAGTCCCAGCATAGAAACGCTCATTTTTTCCTAACAACGACTCATGTTACGAGGTGCTCTGCTACATTAAAAATATTTGTACAGACTATGTCCATAGGCTGACCTGTTATTTTTTAACCTGACATCACATATGACATCATATCTGATTCTGTGCCTATCTAAAATGATTCAGGGGCTTTTCCATCCACTTCTGCTGATAAAAAGAAAAGCATTTTTCAAATTCTGCATCAGATGTGACACTAGGGGGTTCCCCCCCCCTTTTTTAACATTATGGAATGCCAAAAACCTTATATTTGAAGAAGCCTTATAACTCCAAGTACGGGATTCAGAACTATAATCGTGTCATTTCTTCATTACTTTCCATACTGCTCCCCCACCAAGATTCAGTTTGCCAAATTACAACATCATTTCCAAAAGCACTACCAATCAGCAGAGTCGGCAATGAATGAATTCGCCCATATGCATCTGTCAGGCTATTGAGCGATAAAGCATACAGGCTAGGAGAACAGTATTGAGACATATGTGTTCTTACCATCTGCACACGTTGCAGCAATGCATTTCACACATATGATACGTCTGAAGCCTAATTTTACACATGAAGAAGAAAAGCATTCATGCCAACCCTCGGCACAATTCACGTCACATCGGATTCACAGTTGGTGGCTTTATGGTACTTTATGTTACATATGCCTGTATGTCCAAAGTTTTTTCTTGTAGAGATCATTTAGACATAAAATCAGACATCTTCTCTAGTCAGAGGATATTGGCTTTAATTACGCTAACAAAACCTCAGTCACACTAAAACAGAGTATTAGGAAACAAATTTGTTTGCCTTCTCAGAACCCATCATTTTTACTTTAATCACGCCTCCCAACTACAGAAAAGAAAGGAAGTTGAACTGAATAAGAAAACAAAGTGGCAAGCTATGTATATTAATTTTGCATTACATATTTTGGAAGGGCAGATTCATTATTTATACAGGTGCTACCTGACCTCTGTCCAGCGAGTTATTCATTTTAACCTATTAATAAGCTACACTATAAACAACAATGAAAGTTACGTGACCTTGCACAGCTGTCTCAAGCCACTGTACTTCCATCGTTAAGGAAACTGTTAGATGACCCTGTTGTCAGAACACATTAAATCTGTCTGAATAAGGGAAAACAAGACTTTTTCTCCCAAGGATAAAACAAAAAATCCTGGGCACACTTGCTGCTCCCGCTATACAGTTAGTTACCATTGTTATGTACCATTTATTATTTACCTATGTTTTTCGTATAAGCGTTACAGGAAGCTTTTACGCTGCTTGTGGCCCATAATCAGTTGCTTATTGCCAAGGGAAAGACTTTTTCCCCAGAAAGACAATCTGTGCACACACTAATTTGAAAGACAGGGTAGGAGCTGCAAGTGTTTTAATAGCCCATTATCAAAAATTATCCCTTGGCTATAAAATCCCCAGACCATTGGCTTGAGATCAGCTCAAAGAAAAATGAGATTACAGAATTTAATCTAGTGAAGGGGAGTGAGAGACGAGTTCTAAAAAGCCTTAGATCACAAAAAAAAAAAAAAAAAAAAAAAGGCAAAGCAAAGAAAAAAAAGGCAGAGGACAGAAACAAGATCAGTTTAGATAAACCTTCCACACGTTTACCTCATACAAACCTGACATGTTCCAAGATCGACTGTAATCTTTAAACGTATGCTGTGACTTTGCAACATTTTAATAAAGGGTGGAAAATGCTCAGAAAAAAAAAAATTATATAGTAAGGTGACAGGAAACAAAACAGCATTTTGTCTTAAATTTGCACAACCTAATTTATAGCAATAAAGCAGAACCTATGAGTTCTGGTAAATGTCAGGCCGTCATGTCCATTACATATGTGGGTAGGTATGAGGCAGAGTCTCCGAAGGCCCTTCAGAAATTGCACACAGCCGCCCTAATGCAAACCAGAAGTCTCAGACTGCTGGATGAACACTCAGATTCATTCCCTTGTGGATATTTAGAGAGGGTCCCCTCCACCCCACCCCATCCTCGTTTATGTACATTTCAAGGGACCAACCAGAGGCCTTGACCGTGGAGGTGGCTCATGAGAAGACAACTCCCACCCCCAAAAATCTGGCCCAGCCCCTGCAAAGAAAGCATCACAGCCGTGTGGAACCTCCCCCTCGCCCCACAACCTCTGCTCTCTTACATCTCCTCCCCCCTCCCCTCCCCACGAGCATCTGCCTTTGCCCAATCTCGCCTGGGCCAGCTCCAATAACAACATCTGCTTGGCAGCTTTTCAAGCCCACGGATAGTTATCTAACTGAGGCTTTTGTGCTGTACTGTTTATTCTATGTGAAGAAATGCCTCCTTAGTTGAAAGAGTACTTTAGAAAAACTGTGCAGCTATTAGCAAGTGAAGCACAAGGCTAATAACCCCCACCTGCTCATCAAATTAATTATGACATCTGAGTCATTATAACTCAGAAAGAAAACACGACTGCAGATTTGTCACATGTAGGAATAAACATGTATTAGGACCAGAAAAAAAAAAAAAAAAAATCAGACCAAGAGACTCAGCTGGACAAAACGCACGTTTCCACCTTTCAGAGACTGGAAATATGGATCCTAGGTTTCCAAGTGAACTGACGAAGAAGGATGAGTGGTTGGCCAGCCACACCATTGCTAAGTGGAGCAAAATGAGATAAAGTCAGGGAATATGGAACCTCACGGAAAACACTTAAGGAGTCAGTAATAATTTCTTTAAGCAAACCAAAACGCCATACAAAGCCATCCTGCTGAGGAAAAAATGCTGTTCGTAACGAATGTGACCCCCTGTCCTTTGGCCCATCTTAAATATACTCACAAAGACCCGGGATAGAGGGCTGTCGCCCCAACATACAGAAGGATACTTTAGCAATGCCAGTAACAGTCTAGGAAGAAAATACATTAAAGATGAAAAATAAAAACTTGTCATAAAGTTATTTAGCATTTAAAACTAGCATTATTAAAAGGTAAATTCTGTTCAGTAGCCCAAAAAAATACTACATTTAAACATCAGACATTTGATATTATATTGCATAGTCAATACTGTGTTGCTAATATTTCAGAGTATTGAAAGTAGCAAGTTTTCATTATGTATTTTCAATAAACTTAAAATAGCTGCCCATCTTTTACTCTTTCCATACATTTTTGGCATTTGCAACTATAATGCATATTTTACAATAGCTTATCCTCAAACTTGGGGGGACAAAATATTCTCGTTGTTGTGTTTAGGAATAAATGCAGGTAAATTTTAATAAAACTAATTCTTAAAAAAAAAAAAAAAGAACATGAATGGCTAGATGATGACCTAATCAATATAGCCATGACAGTTTTCCCTGCTGTTATTTTAAGAAAAATAAATCTCTGAAAAGATATTCACATGAATTACAATAAATCACTGTTATTTCAAGAACACTCCTAGTTAAATATCAGCACCTATAAATGTAAACCTTCTGCACATTGCTGCAATATCTTTATTGTTGAAAAATCTTTATTTTTCTGGAGTCCTTGTGCTACCAATCAGAAAACACAAATCTGCCTTTTAAAACATATTGCTATTTTGCCAAATGACATTAGCCTACTATATTTTATATTCTACCTCCAGAAAAGTCTTCCCATTGTGGCAACAGCTAATCACCGGTTCTCGCAAATAATGTTTTCTTCATTCCGTTTGACGGAGGCAAGACCCACAGAAGAGTTCATGTTTAACACAGGACATGTCACAAATCCTTCATACAAAATGAAAGCAAATCTCAGAAGCAATACAATTACTTTGTCTCTCAGTAGAACAACTTTGTTTCAGAAGTCTAGGGCTGAGTTGATTTATGTAAATGTGTTACTTAACCTCAACTTAAGATATAAATCCAGAGCAAACATAACCATGGCAATCCTGACACTCTACTTTGCCAAATCAGACAATTTAGTCAACCTAGACCAAAAATGAATTAAGATTATATTGAGAGTGTCAGTCCTAAGTCAAGAAAACACGCACAGCCAGAGCAGACCAGGGAGATCACTCATTAACTAGCCAACAATGCTGCAGAGCTTTTGCACGTCTGGGAAAACATGTTCCCAGTTTTAAACGCCACAGCAAATCAAGGCAATCTTTTAAAATGGGTGAATTTTCTGTCTTTTTCCACGTCGTCGGTCCTGAGAAGAAAGTCGGGTTCTCTGTTTATCATCCGCATAAGTCTCCATATGTCTAACTGGAATAGGTCCTTGCATCTAATTTTAAGGTAGAGGGAACCGGTGCCCAAGGTGGAGTGACAGCCCAGCTCTGCGGAGTTAATGCCTCCCTTCTGAAAACGACTTTGAGGTTGTTTTTGAACAGCCGGTTCCCACAATTATTAAATTCCTCTACCCGGGTAGGTAACAGTTATACATCCCCAAGTACAACCGTGGGTTATCTGGCAGCATGTTCCTGCCTGAGTCTCCTGAGACACACACACACACACACACACACACACGCACACACGCACACACGTTAAAGCCATGCTAGTCAGGCATGCTGTACAGAAGTCTGTCTGTCCAAGCCTGAAAAGTCAACACATTATTCTGTGAACAATATCTTGAGCAAGTAGCAGTATTATTGTCGGCCTGACTTTCAAAACTCTAAAGGCACAGCAGAAAGAGAGCTACATAAAATGCAGCAGTTCCCAGATCATACGCAGTACAGAGATTCTCGTTTCCACTTAATCTCAGCACGAATCTCCACCCCTACTTCCTTCCCAATGGTATGTGGTCTTGAAAACACAAATGTTCACGTTTCCTGAAGCTGAGCTGCAAAGGAAAAGTCCCCTCCCAAGAGGCAGAGCCGCGTGCTTTTGGTGCCCCTGAAATTGTTCACCATAGTACAACATAATGTGACACTCACCACAATTAGCCCCAGGGAAACAAGTCTTTTCTTTCACCTCTGATGTCACAGAATAGATAAGGCCATGATCTGAGATTCTACCGGTGAGCCATATTATCTACGAACAAAGTATTTTAGGAAGAGTTTGTGAAGAGGGCCATGGTATTGCAAGGCTACCTTAAAGTATCTACATGGTTAGTGCTCCTCCGAATCTCATCTTGACAAATACTCTGTGGGTCGGAGACTAGAAAAGAACAGACAAATTACTGTCCAGAAATTGGACAATTCGACATTTTCACCGGTAGTTCTTCATCCTAAGTAATCCCTTCCCCCTCATTGTCTCCCCCTTCTCCCTCCCGTGGTTTTCTTCCACACACACACACACACACACACACACACACACACACACACACAGAGGAAGACATCCATTAATATTAAGGACAGTCTTCTGTAATGTTTTTCAGAATTTCTCAGGGGCTTAGGAGGACTGCAGCCATGCCAAAATTACAAGCTTTCCTCTAGTCTGAAGGGATGTCTTTTCAAAGCCCAGCCCTCATTTTTCAGTCTGATGTAAGTAAATTTACCTCTGTGTGCTGAGCTGAGCAGCTTTTCTTGGTCGTTTTTGTTTTTCTAATAGCTGCTGCTCTGGCAGAGCTATTCATTTCAAAGGGAAGTTAGAAGCATTCTTTACCCTTCCCCTTTTAGATTATATGCAGTTACTGACTCTTCTGAAATCTTAGATTTGAACAGAAACCTAAAGCATAGCACCATTTTAAAACAGCAAATCACCAGCATTCCTGGGATCACATTTCCCTAGAACAAGTATTCAATATGAGGCCCAAGAATTAAGTCTAAATAGGCTAAAATTCACAAAATAAAAACGGAGTATTATCTTTTAAAAAAAATGGGGCCTCCTCCATTCTGATAGCATGCTGAAGGACAGTAATCTTCTGGAAACATTGTTCAAGCACCAGACAAGAGGGGGTGGAGTTATATTCGCTTTTTAACTAAATTAACTGATTTCTTGAGAAAGTCAAACCAACTGTAAGGCAGTTAACTCTCAGAAACATCATTTCGGCAACAAATAAATAGGGGAGTTTGGTGTTTAGTCAATTGATTCCATGAGAGAGCCAAATTAACTCTCCCAGACCATTAATCTGATACAAATCCATGACAAAATCCAGAGGATGAACCATCACTGGAAGTTCTTAATTCGCCCATGCCTCAATCTATCCAATGGGTCTCTGTTTGCAAGGTGGACCTTGCTGTTGATCATTCTGATGGGAGTTCTACATGGGCTGGGCCAACACTGCCTCTCTGCCTGTATCAGACTCTGCAAATTCTTCATCTGTGTCACATATTTAACTGCGAGATCCAGAGTTCATGACTTCTCTGGTTTCCTCATGTCAACTTCTTCTTCACCAGCCAACATTTACCTCCTCCAATCACTGAGCACACTTGAATTATTCATAACGGTTTTGGGGTTTTGGCAACTGTCAATCTCAAAGTCATAGCAAGAGAAATAATAGAGGGATATTAGCGCAGTTGGAGGAAACAGTGAGGGAAAAGTACAAGGAGCCATGGTGAGGAAACACTGCCAGGCCAGGGAGACTCTCATGACTACCTCCTGAGTCATTCCATTCACCAGAATTGACACCTTGAAGAATAACACGTGCCTATACAAGTGAAAACCCTACTACACACAGTGGGGGCAGCCGGGGGGGGGGTGGGGAGGGTAAGTCCTTACCATCTTATTTCTTCTTTGTGCATACTTACCCGAAGGGGCATAAATGTGACACTATCCTACATTACCTATCAAGGAACTGATGCAAAACTAAGCCTGTGGTAGGAGGGAAAAGTCACTACATTGCTGGGACAGTTTTCAAATAGCAGCACAAACAGATAAATAAAGCAGCGAGAACTAACTTCTTCTTGCCCTCCTTTCCCCACCCTCTTTCTTGTTTTTGACATGTCTGTGAATTCTGTCATCCTAATCTATGCAATCCTATTATGCATAATGAAACCAAAGGAGCACAAGTTGCTGATGTTCAAATCCCTGCTAGTATACCACAAACTTCCTTGAAATTAGGAAGGAAAAAAAAAAAAGAACTTCTCACTCAAAACGAAAAATGAAGCATCTCTCAAACGTAGGTACAACAGCTCAACCAATTATGAACCTGCACTGTATTGTGAGAAGATGCTCACAGAGACATACATGGTTACATAGTGCAGGTCCTTCTTTTTTTTAATTAATCCAGAAAGTTCTAGGTTTCTCATATTCAATTTTTAAGTATGAGATGGAAGCCAAGCATAGCTTTTCTTTGGATCTGGGGCATTTGAAATGCAATGGAAAAAAACAGTTGGGGAAGAATCCTATACTGAAGACCCCCAACCCCCAGCTCTTGGGTGAATTACTTAATGGTTCTCAGCTGTAAAATGGGAACAATATCTATCTTGCCCAAATAGGATAAATACTAAATACGATACTGGAAACAAAAGATGTAACTGGTAAGTGCTAAGTAATTTACAAATATAACATATAATTTAAACCCTTTAATAAGGGAATATATTAACATAACCTACATGCAACTACCTTCAGAGCAGTATGGCTTGCATTTCAAGGGATGGAAGGGAGACGAATGACTGAAAGGCGTGGATTCGTAATATTTACCACCCTTGGAGAAAGCTGGAAGGTACTGTGACCAGGGCATTATCTGTGGAGTCAGACAGGCTTTGGATTAATCCTGCCTTTGCCACTTCCTAGCTGTATGACCTTGAGCAGCTTACTTAAACTCTCTTGGAGCTCTGATTTCCTCATCTTTAAATGAGGAATAATAGTACCTATCTGATACGGAAGCTGGGATGTTTAAACAAAATACTACACGTAAAAGCAACTGACTTTTAAAAATAATACTCATGCAAGGGAAAGGGGACCACACCAATGATTTCTTATGGACTGTTAGTCCACATCTGTCTCGTTATTATAATGTCACGTAATTACCTTCTAAATATCTTCAAGTATTCTGTATTGAATTCAAATTATATCTTTTTTTAAAATGCATATATTCGATATCAAGCAGAAACCTGGCAAAGGAAAAATACTTTTGTAAAAACCTTAGAAAAGAATAATTCACCAACTTGGGAAATTTCTTTACGGTGCTATGAAGAATTCTTCCTTGTAATGAGTTTCTCTTTGTGACTCACCAATGAGAAAAAAAAAATCAAAACCTCAAAATACATTTTAAAAACAAACAGGATAGTTTAACTTTCCTAAAGCAAAGACTGTTGTGAAGATATGTTGCATTGGGAGGAGTATTTTTTAAGTAACGAGTCTGCACTTGAAAATAAAAGAGAAAGTAACTGCCCAATAAACAGCTGTATTTTTTGCTTTCCACCATTCCGAATCTTAAAAGAAAGCCCTCAAACCCTCCTAAAGCAAGTGTAATATGCATGGTTAGCCGGCAGAGTTTATTTTAAGCGTTTCCAGGCAATATGAGCGTGCACACATGTGTGCACACGAGCACGCGCACACACACACACACATATACGCACACACATTCTCTCTCTCTAAAATTTTTGAATCAATAAGTCATTTGGAAGAATCTCCAGAAGTGTGCCGAGGCATGTTTTTGGTGTTTTGCCAAATTATGTGCTTCTGTTTGTGGCTTTCAAATATGGATTAAACAGACGCACAAGCACGTACTGTTTGGCAAGTAGCGACAATGGTCTAGTCTGAATTTAGTAATTGAAGCTTTTCATTAGCCCTCTTAGGTGAAAGGAGAATTAACAACAACTTGTTTGAGCTCTATCTTTATATCCCTTTGTCTTCCATTCTTGTTCATTGGCCATAGATTGGAAGCCAGAGGAATTTCAGATGTCCTCTGAAGACAGACCTAAAGCAAGGGCTTCAAACGAGGGGTTCAAATGTCAAGTATATTTAAACTGGACCCTGAACTTTTGTTCATTGTTTTTCTAAGGCTATAACTCTGCTTTTTCCAAGTTCCCCACTGTACTGGAACATCCAGTGTGCCCTCTTTTTTCCTGACAAAAAAATAAAGATAGAAATTATCTAAAGAGGTAAAAGGTAAAGAGATTCTGTGTTTCTCATGTCTTGAAATTATCACACACAAAAGTTGACTTGTACATGACAAAGTGCTCAGACAGATGAGTCTGTCTGCTGGGACTGTTTCTGGGAGAAGCTATGTCTTTGCTGCCCTGCCCATAGCACAGTCACTGCGAACTTTTCAGAGGTCAGCTTCTTAGGACCATGAACTCTGGTGCTAAATTCAGAAACAATTCCAAAGCCAAGTTAATCCCAAATTCTGTCACAGCCATCCTCATGACCGGTATATCTTTCTAATTAGGACCAAAAAAGTAATCGTGATCATTGCCGGCCCTTCTCCAGATCACGTTAGACGGCACCAAGGGGAGTTCAACGACACGTAGCATTGGACATGTTCTTCTGTTTGTGGGTAAGGATAATCCTGATGTCCAGTAGAAGAGTTCACAGGAACCAAAAGGTAAAAAGGATTAAATGCTGACAGAGCGGTCCATTGTTAATGGAGTCCCCTGTGTGAAACTACAGAAAGACTAGTTTATACAGCTGCTATGATTTGTCATAACACTGCTAACAAGATACATATGTTCAATCGAAGTCTTCTTTTGGGTCTCTGAAACTGGACAGTCCAATGGTCTGAAACATATGTGAAAAATGAACACATGTGGTCTGAAACACTCTAGGGAAGGAGGACCGGTGTGTCCCCTCTGGCTGTCTCAGTGACCAAGGAGAGAAACGATGGGAACTTCTGACTGAGTACAACCTGAAACGTGAGCAAAACAGGAACAACAAAGGAGAGCTAGGGACTGGGGCAGGACCCTCACAGGAGCATTACCGAAGTGTCATGTTTGTTCTGTGTATAGGGAATTTAGACCTTTAACCCCAGCGCGCTTCATAAGTGGTGACTTTCTCTAAAGAAAGTAACAAACGAGCACTGAGAGAAACTATTTCTGGTCAGGGCATGAGGCGAACCATGTCATCTCTCCCTTGTATTTTCCAGCAGTGGAAGTCTGGTCTGCTTAAAACTGTAGATACAATGAGGGGAGAAAAAAAAAAAAAAAAAAAACATAGATTAACCAACTTGAGGAGATTTTCAGTAAAACATCTATGATGAGCTAAAAATCCAAAGTAGGCTCAATACAAAAATATTATCATTATTATGTATTAAGCAAAGTGTTAAGAATAAGTCACATTTCATGTTCTCAGGAATTTTTCACTTGAGTGCAAAAGTAGGATAGAGAAAAACCATGATCAACATTTCTATATATTTACACATACACACACAGGTATATGTGAGAGAGACAGAGAGAGAGGGGAGCAGTTCACAGTTACAAAGTTCTTTCACACACATTATTGGAATTAATCCTCTAGAGTAAGTGTTAACACTGGCAGCGTTTGGGGGCACCTGGGTGGTTCGGTCGGTTAGGCATCCGACTCTTGACTTCAGCTCAGGTCATGATCTCACAGTTGGTGAGTTTGAGCCCCACAGCACCGCACAAAGCCTGCTTGGGATTCTCTCTCTCTCCTCTCTCTCCGCCCCTCCCTTGCTCACTCTCTTTCTTTCTCTCAAAATAAGTAAATAAAGATTTTTTTTTTTTTAATACTAGCACCATTTTACAGATGGTGAAACTGAAACTAAGTCTCAGTGACTTATAATGGAACCAAAAATGGAAGCCAGGTCTCCCCCTCACGGCCCTTACTTCTAGGATAACAGAAGAATCTGCTGATCCCCATGATGAAAAAAAGCATATCATGCCTGAAAACTGTGAATCCTATTTTCAATATTAATAAATATATTCTCAAAATTGTATCACCTTCACTGTTGCCTTTCACACAACCATTTTACCTAAGACTCGATTGCCAAGATTTGGAAGCTTATTGAAAACCCAAATAAAGGGATGTTAAGGCTAACAGTGATCGGACTGCCTCCATAGAGAAGGCAGGTCAAAGGGCTTCAAGGACACTTCAAGGAAAGAGTGTGTGAGGCAGTAGGGATTGAAATAACTTCCTTGGTGAACAAAATGTAAATGCGGTTTGACGTAAGTTGCTCATCTACAACTCAATGTACCTAAGACATTTTCTTAGATGAATATTTATGGGCCATGGACTGCAATGGACTGCAATGTGAATTTGCTCCTTCTACACACTCCTTTCATACTCTTCCTCTCCAGTTCATTATCCTATTATGAGCTGGCTGAAGAGCCATCTTGAACCTCAATGGAAGGTACAATTACCATAAAGCTCCCAACTGTAAACAATGGCCTTATAAAAATAATGCAAACTCAAGAGGTGAGAACGGCGTGCAGATTCCTTTTGCATATTCCTCATCGGAAACAATCCTCCTTCCCCCACATCTTTTGTGCCTTTGATTAAAGCACCAAAATACACTGTCGACGTAAGTAGGACTGCTTTGCTAGCAGCTGAAGTACCCATTCCGACCCTATTAACGTGATCTAAAATGGTACTTCAAAACAACACGCTTCGGAAATGACAGGTAGAATCCAATATTCTATTGCCCAGGAAGACAAATTAATCTGAGTCCTGTATCCGTAAGTTTAGTACAAAGTCTGCTAAAGAGGTTATTCCCATCCTGGATCAGCTTCACTAAGCCCGTTTAAGAGCTGACCTGAAACCAGAGTTGAACAAAACTGCCTATGTCCAATCTCTGATTCCACCACTCGCCAGTTATGTGGCCTTGGGCAGGTTATTTAACCTTTCTGTTCCTTGGTTCTCTCACACGTGAAAAGGAGACGATGACAGAGCTTGCCTCACGGAGCTGACGTCTAGACGGGCTGACTATGCAGCTATGCGCACGCGCATGCGCGCGCACTGGTGCTTAAAAGATGCCGCTGGTCACCCGCCTCCTTCACGTCATTTCTCAGAGGCCGCCTCCTCGGTCAGACCTACCGATTTCAACTGATTTCAATACTTCAATCTTCCCTACGCTTGCACCCCCACTGTATTTATTTTAAAACTAGATGTGAGGCAGCGTTTCCCACGACATCAGCGCTCCCGTGCCCGGATCTCACTTCACCACAGGCCTTCAGGGATGAGGCACCTCACTGCCTAGTCACCTCCCATGGCCAACCGGTTGGCGGAGAATGCCATTTCTCCACCAGACAGTGTTAAGAAAGGGGGGGACGCAGAAGCCAGCTTGGGGCAGGCGCATCAGAGGTAGGGGTTTCCTCAGAGGAGGAGCAGAAACCGGCCAGGAGGAATTTTAGCTTTATTTTAGCTTTTACAAGAAGAAACCAAGTGTCACTTGTGTAACCAAGAAATAATATTTAAATATTACTTAAGTATTTAAAAGCCTGGATCTCAAAGACATAGTATTATCAAAGTCCTACTATTGAATGTATGATGTAGAAAGAAGTCTGATATTTCTCATCAACCATCCGTATAAAATTGAGCGGCAGCATCTATAGGGAAAATACGAAGACCACTCAAATATAGTATCACGTCCCTGTCTTTATCACATTCATATAAGCTCTTGGAGATTTGTTTGCAAATATTCATTTATTCATTCTAACTTTTCCACTATGCACCTGACCTGTTTTCCCTACCCAATACCAAAATGTAAGCACACGAAAACCCAAAATTGTACTCGTCAGGTCAAATATGATAAATATATACCAATTACCAAAGGAAAAGCATGTTATTGTTCCACAAGCATACCGACGTGCACTTAAAGCAAAACAGACATGAAATCGTGAGGGTGCCCGAGAATTATTTACGTTTAAATAGAACTGTCTGCAATCTTACTTCCGGTGTTCATTTCATGTCCTGTAAGACCCGTATGAACTAAACATAAGCAGAAAAAGAACAATTTTCTACGTAATTCATTCCTAGTTCCCTGGTTCAATACCAAATATTCTTCAGGTATATGGTAGTTCCCTTTCCGTTACCTCTTCCGAACGTGGGCTCAAATCAAAAGTATTTCAAAAGATTCTATTGTATATCACCGAGATCATTGAAAATATACTTTCCTTATACTATTTCCTTTAAAATATAAGAAGGCTTTCTTATATTTTTCTTGAGATTTATTAAACTGCAACATCTCATATGCAAAACAAATTATGGTGATCCGCAAATCGCTCTGTATCTCTCTGCCACAATAGGTCAAGTGAACCCAAACGAGAGATCGTATGTATCGTTCTAGAGAAATCATTTTCACCCTCTCCAATAATCAGGAGAACAGGAACAAAAACAAAACAACAACAATTCTGTACTGTGGTTGCTAACTCGAACCACGCCAATGAACATTCAAAAGATTAATCAAAGGCTTGACAGTTGTTAACAGTTCAACATGGTTCCCGTAATTATCCAATTAAACATATAATGCAAATAGTATAAGTCTTATGGGTTCCATAGAGCATGAATATCAGGCCGCTTCAGAAAACTATTAACTGTAATGTACTGTCTGCTGAGTCAGAAGAAAAGTGAAAGAAGCAGTACATTTATAGAGGAAGGCGAGCAGAAGAAAAATAGAGTGGAGAGACACGTAACTCAACCACTCTTTATGTGGTCATATAAACACAACAGACAGTGGTAAAATCCAGAAAACAAAATTAAAGTAACAATTATTGTAAAACCAAAAGAATGCAAAGCAATGACTTTACCCTGTAATTCCTACTGGCTGCACTCTACCCACGGCATACTTCAACCACACTTTTCTAGCTCACTGCTAAGTTAGAAACATGGATGTAATTATAGTTGTTGGCTTTCGACTCTGTCTATAAACCATGCAGAGATAAAGTGCTATTAGTGAACATACCAACTCCATATAATTGTGTTTTGACATTATAGGTAAAAACAGTGAGAAGGAAAACTAACCACAGCAATTATAAACAGCATGCTCAAGGGCACGTCAGGTCACTTATGACCTTGACTAAACTGTTGTAATCCCTAAGCTGCGTTTCACACGTTCAGATGTACATGCATGCATGCAAACAGTCCACACCTGTCTTTTTAGGGAAATGAATTTAGTGAACATAAAAACAATCATGATTATATATTCCTAAATACTCAAAGGGATACAAGCCATGTATCGTATGGGTCAGATAACTGTACTATTAAAAAAATCTTAGTATTATATTTGAAAAAGCCAAATGTAAATTTTAGAAGAAACGTTTTGTAGTAAGTGCTCATTCTAAAAATATTCTATTTTGCAGCTGTATCTACTCTGGGGAAAAGAAGAATTGAGGAGATTGGATTCAGTATTAAAACTTCTGCTACTGTACAACTGGGTTTAGGTTACAGTATTTGGAGGGTTATTCTTAAATGCTTAAACAATCTACTTACGCTGACAACATTTCTGCAATAATTATCCAACTATTGGCCTCACTTTATTGGCTGCAGACAGAACTATTATATCCATTTCTTTTCTTTTTATAATTGTCAGTCGTCTCCTTCCCCACAAAGTGGTACCAAAGGGCATCGAGAGGGCAATAAATAGTCAATAAATATTATTTAAGCACGCTACTCTGGAATGAAATGCAATATTCTTTTCAATAGCTTTTCTCTCACGTACAAAATTATCTGTGCCATCAGCAACAATATAAATGTGAAAATCACAACACTGTCATGCGACATGTGGTGGCCCACTTTGCAGAGGTCCAACTGGTAAGTGATGTGGGTTTTGAGGAGATTATCCATAGAAACATGATCTTTAGAATGTGTTGACGTCATTAAAATAATCTCAATTATTTACATATTTCTTAAAAGTATTTCTTAACAGTTTTTCTCACATGCTTTTCTTATTCTGGTCTTCTTAATAATCTGATTCAGTAGGTAAGAGAATTTGCTCTTTTAATACATCAGGAAACAGGTTCCTGAAGGGGGGTTGACTTACCCCAAACCAAGGGACTAATGGAGCCAGGCAGCCAGGTGCAGGGCTCCAGAGCCTGAATACTCAGGGGCAAGCCGTTGTCTCTGCTCTCACCCGCTGCGACACGTGTGGACCTGGGACATGACCGAAGCGCTCTCTGCCTGAGGACTTTGACTTCTAACAAGAAGATGGAGACGATGATGGCTTCCACGTCAGGTACTCGAGAGACTGAATGTGACATGCTATCCAAGACACCTAATGCAGTGCCTGGCATATAGTAAGTGCTTAATGAACACTACGTGCTGTTATTGTCACTGCCGTCTTCGAGTTGGCTAAGGGAATTTTGACATGGGTAAAAGATTAAAGAAAGAGCCGCATAAATATCAAATCCCGAGATTAAAGTCTGGCACACATTCTCAAAGAAACCTAACTGACGTACCTAAACATCACAGTAATTCGTAACCAGGGGGTCTTGGAAAATGAGCCACGCTGGCTCTTCTTAAAGATTTTCTCACACAACGCTCATTTCTTTATGTCATACCCACCACTCCCTGGGCACAGGTTGAAGACGTTTAGATTAAACTGAGAAAATAGTCTACAAATTAAAACTGTGGTAGAATGGTAACAGCACACTAGTGTCTGTACCCACTTTATCTTGGGGCTCAAAGTTCCCCTGTTTAAACTGCTACATTCTGGCCTGGACAGAATAGTTTCTGTGTAACCAACTGGCAAGTCGAGCATCTTGACTGAAAGTTCACAGTTAAGGGCTTTAACATAATGTCTTCGAGGACAATGAACTCCTCATTCGGGGCAAGAGTGTTCAGGCCTGCACAAACTCAAGTCAGTTCAGCCTGGGCCTTCACTGTTCTTTTCATAAGGCACCCCTGAAAGGAAACGGAAGGAAGAAGAAGAGAAAAGTATCTATATTCGTGTTCGGGGGCAAATAAACCAAGTCAATATGTCTCATTGTTTTGTTCCGGCACCCAGGAACACCAGAGAAAGTTCTCTCACTTGCTGCTCGCTGAGGGTCAGAAGAGCAGTGCCCGGGGAACAAACCAATGCACACCCAGGCCGGCAGAAAGAGGAAATATTTACAGCGGACGGAAAAAAGAAACCATATGGTTATTTCCTCTTCCGGGTAGGACCCCACTGAGATTCGGTGACAGCTCTTTCAATCTCCCGCAGCACACATTTATTATAAAAGGCAACTTGTATCCCTTGAAAATAAAGAAAATACCCCTAAAAGGACATTATTTTACTTGAAGAAGACTGGAGAACAAGCGTTTAAATAGAGACCGTAGTGAAGTTGGAAATATGAGATGGGAAGGGGGCGGCCATGGATATAAACCTTTAGCTCTGCCACTAGCCGTCCGACTGGAGATTCATTTAACACATTTCACCTCGATTTCTTTACCTATTAAATGTTGATAATAATACCTACCTCTTTGGGTATCTACAATGATTGCATTAAATAATTCGGGTGGCACATAGGACCTTCTCAACATACTGTAGTTATTTTTATTAGTGCCACTATGACTGTCGGTTATCACTGCCATAATAATAAAGCACTAATAATAAGAGGGATTTCTGTCTTTCTGAAGAGAAAGGGGAGTCACTGCTGGTTCTTTCCATCAGCGTCTTTCTCACCAATATTCACTGTCTTATCTAAGAAGGCAATCAACCCACTGAACCAAAAAAGTGAATGAAACACTACGGGAGAAGGAGAGTTTCTGTCCTGCACACCTTACAAATGATTTACAAAATCTCAGAACCTCTCATCTAAATAATCCACAGGGCAAGCGCCCAAAACTCAGAGCCTTGGCTCTGAAAAAAATTCAACAAAGAAATCATTAGGGAAGTCAAAATGCATGTCCTTTGTTCATGTCATCACAGAAGGACCCCGGAGTACATTTACTCAGGTGCAGGCAGATGTGAATAAATCAGAGAAAAATATCCCAACTTTTCTAAAAAATAAGAAAAACAGAAGAAATTCCCAAGACCTCTAAGAAAAACCATTCATTTGGGATGATATGAGTGGCATAGGGAGGGTTTTATCATAGAGCAATCATAAGGACCAAGATGTCTATTCTTGAAGATCTGGATTACAATGTATGGCTCTTGACTTTCTAATCCTCCCTTTAAGACTGTTTTATTTTCCCTATGTATCCTTTGTGTGCTACACAATAAACACATCCAATTTCAGGGTCTCATACAAAAGCACACTAGAATAGGGGAAATGACAAATGAGAAAGACTGCTTCGTTTCAGGGAAAAGATTAGCTCAGAAATCACTATCACTTTACTCTGTGTATCAGAATTAATAAACCAAAATTAAAAGAAGCAACTTACAAGTCCCAGATAACACATGATCGGTCACTCCTTTTTAAAATATGTAAGTTAAAGTGAGCTTATCTTTTTAGGATGCAGAGATTATACCTCACTATATAGTATTTTCTGTTATTTCATCTACTCTCAAGTGAAGAGAGTCGCTTCACTGACCAGAATTAGGGTTAAGAAAGAACTCCAGAGGCAAACTCCAGGAGTTCAGATTTGGGCTCTGTCACTTACCTAGCTTGAATGCAGAGTTTTCATTTGTCAACGGACAGTAAAGTATCTACCTCACATGGTTATTGAGGATTGAGCAGGTCACGTAGATAAAACTCCCAAAGCAATGCCTCATACACAGTAAGTGTTCACTGAATGTTGGCTGGACAACTATATAATAAAAAGCATTGTGAAAAATCACCCCAGCCTAGAAAATCCTACCCACCTTTATTCAAATTGATTGAGCACCTGACAAGGCATTATCGATTGTCACTATACGAGGCCTTTTCCAAGTCCTGAACTCATTTTAATAGCCCTACAAAAACCTCTTAAGATTGGTATTATCTCCCATTTTCAACAGAAGACATAGAGCCATGGAGACTTTAAAACACTTTCTGAGGGGTGCCTGGGTGGCTTAGCTGGTTAAGCATCCAAGTCTTGATTTCAGCTCAGGTCATGATCCAAGGGTCATGGGCTCGAGCCCTCAGGCGGGCTCCATGCTGAGCATGGAGTCTGCTTAAAATTCTCTGTCTCTCTCTCTCTCTCTCTCTCCCTCTTCCTCTCCCTCTCTCCCTCTATCTCCCTCTGCCCCTATCCCCTGCTTGCCCTCTCTCTCGAAAATAAAAACAGAAATAAATAAAACACTTGCTGAAAGTCATACGGCTAAACATTATGAAAACTGGGTTTCAGACCCAGGACTCCTGATTCAAACTTGATACTGATTTCATGGCTCCCTCCAGCAAGTTCCAACTCCCTGCGTTCCTGGTTAACTTCCTCCAGGGATAGTCCCTGCTCAGGCTGACATGTTAATTGCAAAACCGGCAATAGATGTGCTGACATCTGAAGAGTTGGAGAGATTATTGGGTGTGTACCCCCAATGCCACGTTCTGTTCTTCTGTCTGTTCCATTAACTGCAATCGTCATCACAAAGCCCAACGTGCACTCACTACTCCTTCAGGCTTCCCTCTAGTTCTCCATTTTCTCACTTCTGAATGGCATGGTGTTAATGCCGCTCAGAGCCCAGGGCGATGGCTCCAGTCAGGAGCTAGGCCAGAGTTCAGAAAGGCATCCTGACACATTTCCAGTTTCCTGCAAGAACAGCTACGCGCTACAAGATGTCATAGAGCATGCCTGTTATTACCATATATACCCTACCAAAATAGATGAAGAAAAATATTCGTTCATCAGAATAACGCGTTCTCACGGTCTCGCTATTTCCCCAGAAACTGTCACAAGTTTTCGTACATCATTTCCTTCAGATGGTGTTTATACAGTCGCTGCCATGACTCTTTGCACGAAGTATTTATTAAGCATCCCACAGCAGTGCTTTTCAGTGAAGAAAAAAGAACAAAAAACATCTCAGATAATTCTTAAATCGTTACTGGAAAGGTGGTAAAATGCCTGTCTTCTCTATATCGGAATTCCAGTACCTGGTACACGGTGCCTGATACATCGTAAGCACTCAGTGAATGTTCGTTGAATGACCAAGCAACTTATGTGTAGATAGAATGGCTCTGAAATGCCATCATAAAATGGCACGGTGAGACACGTCACTTCTTACATATCGTTGGTCATAATCTTGTTACATCTGTGCATCATAATCAGCATTCAACTAAACAATCAACATTGTGGATCCCCTTATGGAGAATCAGGAGAAGTATGAAAAAAGAGAAAACCTGACGGCCGCCCTCTAAGAACTTACATTCACTTTGTATTTGTCCGAGGGGGTGGGGCAAAGCACAGAGAAACTGAATCTCACACACTGGATTCAATTCTATCTTTAGGAGGTAAGCCTGATAACCTTTAAAGTTTGCAAGCTACTTTAAAAGAGCTAAATATAGCATAGTCAAAGAATTACCATAGTTTCCCTCTTACTTTTTTCTCTATGAGGAAACACTCTCCTCTGGAATAGGTATCATCTATAGAGAGTAAAATATATTAGGAAAATTCAATATATAAAGCTGGGGGTTATTTTATTGTTGGATGTGTCACTGTATCAGCCCATTGCTTTTGTAACAAAAGTATAAATTTGCATCCGAACAGATGCCTTAGCTCAACCTAAAACATGTATTATCCCAATGAAACAATTATTTTTTTCTACCGAGCTGGGGACCCACACTTGATTTTTAAAATAATAACAATAATAATTATTACTTCAGAATAATTTTAAATAAAATATTTTTTGCAGAATATTCTTCTTTCTAGATTTGTAACTGCCTATAGAATTATCTTCTCAATTCTAAAATATCAAAAATGAATTATGAGATAGATGGCATATATTACCATTTTCCTTTCGAGATTATAATTACAAACTATAAAAACACTAAAATTAACTTTAAAATATATTACATAAAACATTTTAAACAGTGTATATAGGATTACATTGAAATCTAAGCGCTAAGCTATACATAAAAATCATTTCAACAGTAGAATTCAGTTTACTACCCAAGCTAAAATAAAGAAACAGAGAGGTTAACCAATCAAAGCCATTCAGTAATAAGACTCTCCGCATCGCGGCTAAAGCTCTCTATTAGATTTTTCTTTTATTAATAATTTTTTAAACAAAACACCAAAGTTGCAGTCCCCCAAGCCCCAAAATATATCAATCTCAGTACAGTAGATCATCTCAATCGTTGCCAAATAGAGTTCATCTATGGAAGAGGAAGATTCTCGGTTATCTGTTTCATTTTGTTTTATTTTTGTTACATAACCCCTAAGAAAACCCTGCTTAAGAATCACCTCCTCTCGGGGTGCCTGGGTGGCGCAGTCGGTTAAGCGTCCGACTTCAGCCAGGTCACGATCTCGCGGTCCGTGAGTTCGAGCCCCGCATCAGGCTCTGGGCTGATGGCTCGGAGCCTGGAGCCTGTTTCCGATTCTGTGTCTCCCTCTCTCTCTGCCCCTCCCCCGTTCATGCTCTGTCTCTCTCTGTCCCAAAAATAAAAAAAAAATAAAAAAAAAAAAAAAAGTTGAAAAAAAGAATCACCTCCTCTCTGTAACCTTTCCTTTATAGTCCCACAGGCTCTTCTCCCAGAGAGCTCAGCAAATCTAACTGTATAGAGTAGCTGGTTAGACTGTCAGTTAGGTATATGCTTATTGCAAGATCTGGCATTTTCCTTTCCCAGAAACACTGTAAGTGACCATTATCCTTTCCTTTCTACTTGTAAATTACTTGGGAGAGGCCATCTATATTTTCAGTATTTTTTTCCTAACTCCTTAAAAAATACTGGACGTGCTCAGCCCGGAGCTTCTACTCAATAGGCATTTCTCAACCATTTTCCACCTTCTGTTCTACCAAGTGTTTTGTATTTCCTTTGAAAGATAAATCTTGATAAATTCACATAGGTCTACTTCCCTGACTATATGATGCATGTGGAATCATATTAATGACCTACCAAAATAAAAATAAATAATATGCCATATATATGTGTATATACACACACTTTGGAAAAACTTAATGACAGATAAAATGAACAATAACAAGATAAAGATCATTATCCAGTGGCTACCGAAAAAAAATTGCCAACACCAAAAATGTTTAGGCACTGAAAATATATTGTCAATGAAATGACTTTTTCAATTATGTAACGTTTTTAACGAACATGACAAAACAATCAAAGTTACTCTTCCCAGGAAAATCTTACAGAAAATACAGAGATACTCCTTCCGAACTTTTTGTGGGACAGTAACTCAGCGCTATTGGAAACATAAAGGAGGAAAAACTACATATCACCATTCAAGCCCAACAAAAGGTTTAGGATTTTAAAGTGTTGGTTTACTACATAAACACGATCTTGCCTTCAGTATTCCCTGCTAGGCAACAGTTATGGGTATGTTGCCGTTTGTTTCTGATTATGTTTATGTCTGGGATTTCCTTATAACCCAAATGAAAGGCCTTCTGAAAAATGCGTAGTGGGAGGGTATCCTGGATTCTAAGAAGACATTTACATCGGAACCTACTGTGTCTTTACGCTCCTAGTAATGGTATTTCCTTAAATCACCGGCAAATACTGAGCTGAACATAATGCTCTGCTGTGGTTCTATACTGTTCACTTCTTTAGGGGTCAGTTTAGGAGTCTTTAGGAGACATCACAGAGCAGGTACGATATTTCAATTTTTGCCACATGAATATTCTTTCTTCCCGCTTGTGGCACAGCATGGTGCCTAACTTAAGGCTCTGCTCCACAGAAGGGAGATCAAGTCTTCCAGAAGCCTCAGCAGAGGCGGTGAGCATTCAGTGACTGAATAAAGAAGTACTCAGGACCTACTATGTGTAGGCACCGTACTGGCTGCTGATTAAACCGCAGCAGTCACTGCGAGCCTCTTACAGAGTAGCCGCGATATGACAGGCATGGTGTTAAGCACGTCATGAGCACCTTCCTGGTTCACCCTCGCAATTGTCAAATAAAGTAAGTGCCCACCCCAGAGGCTCAGGAAGTTGAATCTCAGAGAACATAACTAATTTGCCCAGTCATGTAGTGAACGGTAGTAAAACAAACACTGAAACCCGCAACTTGGTTCTAGAATATGCTCTATTGCTAATAGGGACGCTATATGTCCTCTGTTGTTATCTTACCCGTCTTGACATTTAAAGGACAGAGGAGGTGGGGAAGACAGTACTTACACAGGGGCCAATCACCAGTGGAGACACAAAAGAAACCAAGCCTCGATAAAAAGATTTCCCCAGATTGAGGAACTTCCTTTGAATTACTTTAGTAACACTCATTTTATTTGCCCATAATGTTCTACCTTCAATTTAAATAATCTATATTCATTCACTGAACAAATACATATTATGTATTTCAAAGTGTGCTCCTGTAAAATTTCCATTGATATGGGGTCATGCTCTTACACAATACCTTTTATTCACCTATTTTTCCAACTATAACTGTGCCTTTAAAACATGCTTTCAAGCTTTCCCCATAAAGCATCAAACTAGAAACTGGCTACCGAAAGTAGATGATATTAAATTTTTTCTAATACTACTAATGTCTCTGCTTTAATTTATTAATCTCCGCTGTATTCAGGGGTAACCTGATATACATAAGCCCATTACAGGACACTCCTAAAGCAATTTCATTTATAGATAAATCTTTTATGCTATAAAAGAATTCTTACCTTAGCAAAAAGAATCATTGAAAGTTGCCTTTTGAAATTGAATTCCCCTTCTGAAATTATTTTCTTAACGTTTATTTATTTTTAAGAGAGAGAGAGAGCAGGGGAGGGGAAGAAAGGAGAGAGAGAACCCCAAGCAGGCTCCATGCTATCAGCACAGAGCCCAAAGTGGGGCTCAACCCCACAAACTGTGAGATCATGACCTGAGCAGAAACCAAGAGTCAGGCGCTTAACCAAATGAGTCACCCTGGCACCCCACCTTGCAAATTTAACATGTTTTGGTTTCTAAAAACTAAACTAAGAAAAAATCCTTAGAAACAGGTCTTCAATAAAAGGAGGTATATGGATGTTTGTTTTAAACTTGGGAAAAAAAAAACACTTTTTTAAAACTACGATGAGAGACATATACCACACAAAGGAAAATGGAGGTATAGCAATTATTAAGCTAATCTGAAAATTGTAGACATCCAGGAAGCAGAGCTTAAAACAACTCCTCATAACCCACTCCCACTTCTCCTTCCAATATTTAACTTCCAAAAACTAGTTTTTCTTAACAACCAGTCTCAAACATGACCTACGATATTACTAGAAATCTGGCAATACATTTTTAACGGATCCTCTCTGTTTTCCAACCAGTATCAAATCCCTATTAGTGGACCATAACTTAAGCAGGATTTTCCATGCACTGAAAAAAAGAAAGGCAGTCATTCTCATGAAGACCATGGCTGCAAAATGACTTCATTAGAATATATCCTACAAAAAGGTACGAAAGAAAACACCGGCCTCCTGAATCAGCTGATTTCAATGTTACAAATACTAAGACTTGTACAAATGCTACAAATAAAAATACTAAGACTTGTAATCACAATTTCCCTCTATGTTCCTTAAAAAAAAAAAAAAAAAAAAAACTGCTGCTATGTTCACAAAATAATACTTTTCATTATTTATGCTTATTTATGTCCTTGTAGCAGTAAAACTAACACAAACACCCAAAGTGGCTTTGGGCCTGTCTTAGACTCAGTACCTACAGCCGCGAAGTGAGAAGGTCCCTAGAGATTCTCGCAGCTCTCTTTTTTGAAAAAAGCAAGCTTTTTAATCTAGCTTGAACCAATTTGACTATTGGACTTTGAATTGAGCAACGTGAAAGTGTTACTCAACAGGCAAGTTACACATTTTCTACTTCTTTTTAATAAATAAAATGTATTAAAACCTCAACTTTAACAACACTATGCTAAACTTTATTAAATATTGCTTAACATGGAGGGGATAGTCCCTCTGCCAAGGTAACCGGGAGCTAAATTCCTAAGATGCCAGAGCTAAGAGGGATAGTAGAAGTCTTCTGGCCAATATCCTCACTTGACAGAGACCCTGAGAGGCTCAAGGTCTCCTGGGTACTTGGACTACCAATTTTCCTCTCCTCGTCTCCGGCATGCTTCTTCAATCACTATGTGGCAGAGAAGAAACTCTACATCAGTAAACAAAGGACTGGAAGGAAGTAATTCCATTGCCAGGTCACTAAATAATTTAGAGCCTAATTTTTCCTTTTTTTTTTTTTTTTAATGCAAAGACCTTATGTTCAGAAACTTACAGTTCAAAGTACATGAAGTAAAACCATGTCTATGTGAAGATATGTCTTCTCCCATACGCATCTTAAGAAAACAGCAAATAACAACAACAAAAAAAATAACTTATCATCAGCCCCTAGAAAACAAAAACTGAAATTAAAAGAAAGAATGGAGTAAATCTAAATTGTATATTTTCATTCCTTCTAAAAGGATTAAATAACAGAATTCTAAATGGTTTGTTTGTACTTTCCATGCAATATGTAGATTAACCATGAAATTCTGTTTGGGACACTTTGACATCTGTTTTCAGTGCATTACAATGAAATCTGGGGACTTGATACATACATTTGCTGTAATAAAACTGTCACTAATCAGTGTTTTCCAAAATATTGCCCATAACTATTACTATTCAGTAGTCTCATTTGCATGATCTAATATTGTTGCTACATCATGTTTTTCCCTGACAATGTGTTAGCTGGTCCCAGGCACACGGTCTAAAATGGCTGCAAACCACTGGATAATCTCAGCGCATCCAACCCACTCTGCACAGACGCATGCAATCTGTCCTAGATGGGAACTAATACTTCATCCTGCACGAAGTATTTTCCCTGGAACTGGAACACCCCAGGTGGAATTCACATCCTGGGTGTGAAAAACTCCACAATAAAAATAGCCCACACTGAGGAGGAAATTATGCCTTGTGGGGCTTCTACAGCAGAAGATATAAATGTCACCCTATTTCAGAAGTCCCTTCAACAAATCTGCAATAATGCTGTGTGAGTTCAGAGTCCGTCATTAACTCAAACCATTTCTACGAAACGTAGAATAAGACTGGACCAGACTTTAAAACTGAGTCCTGTTCATTTTCTCTGGGATTAATACATAGCCGCACCAAGAAACACTAGCTCACAAGGTGTTAACACAGCCTCCCGGATACTGGATTGAAATGTTCCCATTTCATATCGCATATATCCGGTGGGCATTCACAAAACCTGGATCTCAGGGGGAAAGTAATTCCGAGAGCCCAAACATGGTGCTCACCAGAAAAGCAAACCTTACCAAAAACAATTTGTCTACCTAGGCTGATTCTAAATGAATTCCATATTTTATCAGTACTAGGAATCATACTGCAATATAATTTCATTTTGTCCTCCTATGAACTCATCTTAAACCCAAAATATGTTTCTCTATACACATGTTTTATATTATAAAATGTTGGATACAAAAAGCAGATTAATTTTAGGCCCTAATGCTATGTTTGTTAGTACTAAGAAGTCATTCCAAATGTTCCAAAAGGGATTAATGTAGTATAACAAGTCTATTTAATTATTGTAAGACCAGTGATCCTCATATTACTATAAGCAGCTTTTCCCTTATTTGGAGACTGTAAATAGAACAGATATTGTTACATGATAACTCTAAGTTATCCAAAAATATTAATACTTTACCGTCAGGAAATTTAAAGAAACATGTTAGCATCTCCAGGAGGCTATGAAAGGCAACCAGTATTTAAGAACCATGAACCATATATGCACTCCTATTTTAGGTCAACCTCATCTTTAAATCATAAGTGTAAACAAAGCTTTTCCAATGTATTGGAAAGATAAAATACCAAAGCCTTCTGCCATCAACAGCAATCCGTTTTACGTATGTTAAACAATTTTAGATAAAATTTGCTTCATGGACTAAAATACGCACTTTTTAATTTTTGCGTATCCCACAAACAGAAGAATAGCAACTGAACACCAGGTATGTCCTCAAAGAGAAAACGCGTGACACAGATTATTCACAGTTATGTGCCAGAATCGAAACAAACTAATCAATGTTCTGATTCGGCCTGCTGCACATCCCAGTTATCCTTTAACAGATGAACAAACAGTGACATAGCTTTTCCTGTCATTCCTGGCCAGAACCCCCAGGTATTATTATTATTATTATAAAATGCTTCATATGAGAATATGACTTTTTTTGGAACGGCACCAACGTGACATTCTCCGGTAGAGATCGTGGGTGTGGGTGAATCTGTCCACTTTCCAAACCTGTTGGGCAGAGAGAGCGAGGGGAGCCACACCCCCCCGGCCACGGACGTCAAGTGTTATGACCAGGTCCCCGTAGATCTGCCCACAAAAGCTGACCACGGGATCCAGCCAACCAGAGCCATAAAGTCAAACACTCATCCCAAATCTAGCTTGAGAAGAAGTAAATGTTCTAACCCTTTCCCATGTGGCTTCCAGTTGTTCTCAATAAAACTGAAATCACTTTAAGTAAGAAATAGCAAGTTTTTTTTTTTCCCCTGGAGATCACTTAATTAATTTTCTTAAAACCATAAAAAGGATAAATGGGGAAGACTGACTTAAAGGAGAAAAGCTAAGTGGTAATGAAGTCAAAACAATTCATGCAACTAATTAAACATTTTGAGTGTTGACCCAACCAGGGGTGACTTTTAAATAAGACACTTACAGACTTAGCGTCTAAAAACCAGCGGCATGGTCTTCTTCAAGAACAATCTAGCCGAGCTGGCCACATCATCACTTCTGTCCAACCAAATTTAAAACACAAGTGTAGTTCTCCCAAATGCTGGCAATTTAAATTTTTGGTAAATAAAAGTCTTATGCTTTTACTGGAATGCAATGAATTACAAGTCTTGCTAGGACACCCTTCATCTGATACCAAAGTTGAGTTATGTATTCAGAGAGGTGCTAATAGAATTATTTTACTCCTTCCTTTGACACACCACTAGATTGATCACAAAACTACTTCTCTGGTAAATGTGATATGAAGGACTGCTAAAGCTGCACAGTTATCCTAGTTTAAGTAGATTTTAAAACTATATACAACTAGCTAACTTCGTATTCCTACATTTAGAGGTCTTACTAACAAGTATCTATTCACATCACTGATCAGGCCTTTCATTTTCTCTTGGGAATGTCTTATCACCTGATGTGTACAAACTAATTGATGACCTTTTGCTTCAACACCCAATCACTCCTTCTCTTCAACACTATGGTAGCTTCTCTGGACGTCCATGTTACGTGATGTTCCTTTACATAGAGCGATAATGGCTATTACTAACATTACCGCTTTTCTTTCATGAATTATTTCATTTAATCCCAAAACAGTCCTGTGAAGCAGACATTTTAATCCCCATCTTACAAAACAGAAAACCAAAGCACCTGGAGCTTACGTGGCTTGACCAAGGTCACAAAGCTGATACAGGGTAGAATCAAGACTAGACCCCTAATTGTCAGAGTCATGCATGTACTTTTGGTGCTGGAAAAAACCTAAAATGGCAGGAAGAAGGGAGATGTACTCAACTCCAAAAGCAACCCAAAATTCAAAGGATGACAGAATATTTTAAATTGCAGTTAGTCGCTCTTCAAGCTATGAATGAGCTATCCCTCTTAAGTAGTTCCTACAAGATCTAAGCCCTACTTCTCTCTTTTTTTCCACCTTCACTTTTCCTCTTTCACTTCTGTAACACGCACTTGAGTACACACATACACACCCACACCCACACCCACACCCACACCCCCCCCCATACACACACACACACCCCAGCATCCACCAACTACCCATGGTCCAGGAACTTAACCTCTGTAACTCAACAGTTGAGATCCATTGTAAGTTCTTTCGCTGGAGGAACTGAGACTGACTTCAGGAAGAAGTCATAAACATTCATAATCCTCAAGAGCTGGTCAATGTTTTCCAGCCACTGTCCCACTGCATCCGACCCATTAACCCACTAGCCATATCCAAACCCAACTCTATGGTGGCTCTACCACTGAGGAAGCCAACGAGTGAAAAGAAAGCCAAGAGACATGTCTTTGAGTCTAGACTGGGTTTTACAGAACAGAGAAAAACTAATGCTACTGAGTAAAACCAGATTCAGTGTATTTCATTCACCCTTCTTCCTCGAACCCCTGGGATGCTGGATTATCAACACAATTAATGCTGAGAAGCATTTAAATTCCTTGATCTTGTGAACATTCCTGGGGGAAAAATAGTTTCAAACAACAGTCACCTAACAAAAAAGAAAAGAAAAGAAAAGAAAAAGTAACATCCTCTCACCTGCCATTTCAGTTATTTTTTTAAATGGGAATAGAAAAATCTAGTGCTTTTTTCCCAAGGTTCTAGTGTCTGTACCACATTGTCTCTCATCTGTCAGCGTATCCACACACATGTATAAACAGCATGCGGTGTGCAAGTAAGGAAATGCACATTCTAACTTAAACTTCCTTTTTTCCTCTAATAATTTAAAAATAAAATGTAACAGCTTGGATTTTAAATATTTAATCTGGCAAATATAGGAAAAATCATGAACTACAGTGTCATATTTGGCAAAGAAAAATTTGGTAGGATAAAAATATCTGTGTTTTAGCATTTTAGAAGGCATTTCCAATATTTTAAAAATAAAATTATTTCACTGCTTCAGAAGAGAACAGAGGTAAAACTCCATTTTTGCCTACGGATCTTCGTGAAGAATACAAAGACAATTTTTATGTTCATTAAAATAAATATTCAATTTCACATGCTGGCAAAAGTCCCCACAGAAATAAAAACTTCCCATCGACTAATGGTTCGCTACCATGTATTGGAACTTAAGCTATTTAAGTCATAAAGAATAGGCTTCCCCTAAAACCATACACTCTGAGTTATAAGATGGAATACGTAAAGTTACAACATCACTCTGATTTCCGGAAAATTGTGGCTTGTCCTGCATGGTTAGTAGGAGGCTTTTTCCAATGCTGGACAAAGATTTACATGGGGAAGTTTAGAAGTCAGTTGTTTTAGGACTTATATATTGGTACCCAAAAGCATAAATAAATCTATCACTTTTACCCTATGCAATGACAATAAAATATTTTTATTTTAACAGCTGAAAATGTTGAAAAGCGATTATTAAGGAAATCATAAATATAAAAAGCTGAAAAGTCAACCCCAGAAGAGTGGGGGAAAGGAAACTGTGATGTGCATCATCATAAAACACGGAAACTGAAAATCTAAGCAGAAGGAATTCAAATCCCTCCAAATGCCAGAATACTATCCCCCAACTCTTGCAGCAAGGAGGGCTGCAAATTTGTCCCCATCACTGTCAGCAAACAAAAGAAAGTCACTTCTACAGCCAGACCATGTCAAACAGAAGACATGGCTACTGCAGAGGGACGCCTCGAATCCACTGGGGTGTAAAGTCAGGGCTGGGGCTTTTTGTCAGCTATTACCATAAAAGAATAAGAGGAAACAGTGACATTACTGCACAATAGAAAGGTCAAACAGCTTGCAGCCATTTCGTGACCCAGACAAGTCAAGGTCAAAGGATTCAGGTAGCAACTTAGCCAGGGCATAAGTTACAGCACAAATGAATTGTTTTAACACATCAGCTTTGGTCAATTAAACCTAACAAGGCAAGTTGCATCACGTAGCAGGGTTCCTGACACCAAGGCCAGAAGCTGAGACCGACCTCATAAAACAAGGCTTTTAACATAGCATAGCAAATTTAAGGTAATCCATCCAGAAACTGCAGATGTCAGAATAATAAAATACAAGTTGTCCTAAGCAGGAACATTTTTCACACTTTAGATTTCACTAATAGAGGGGTATAGACTGGGTATTGACATACTCGTGTTATTAACATAGGCATAAATGTAATCCCCTCCTCACGTGAATTACAGAATGCACCCTATTTCAAATAACTTTCTTAACATCTGTGCTCATGATTAGATTTTTGTCCTGAGCTCTGCCATTCCCTGTTAACAGCGACACATTTTTTCCACGCATTTTTTTTCAAAGTGTGCTTTGGAAAACCCAAGTTTTTAAAGAAATCTTCAGCCTCATTCAGCATCAGAATATAAATTAGTGTCACTTCGTATTAACTGATTCCTATTAAAGGCTTTTGTGTAGTTTCGTGGGAGATATGTGTATCTTAAAATTCAACTGAATCCTATGTATTAGATTTTCTATTTTGAGAAACAGAGTTAAATCCAACCCCAAATTTTAAACTGCACAGACTTAGAATAAAGAATTTTTTTTTTCCAAAGGCAATTCTTACTTTCTTTTTTGCACTTGTTTAAACAAATCCCATTTTCAAATGATTTGTGCCTCATCCAGAACTTACTACATGCTCTGAACTGCCTTAAAATGGGATTCTGAAAATATACAACCTCCAGGCAACTCTCAGCTAGTAAAATTACTTCATCCATCACCCCATATTTTCAATTATATAGTCCTTATTCAGAGTTCTTTAATTTGTCTGTGATTCATCAACGCTGTCCTGTTTAAACTATCATCATAAAAGAGAGAATATGTGTTCCTAAGTGTTTTATTATAAACAATATATTTATGCACAGGAATAGTTTGCATTCCTATCTTAGAACACTGCTTGATGTAAATTTTGAGGACTTTTTTTTTTTTCGATGTGTGGCCTTCAATTCAGCCTCAAGGTCTTTCCACCTCATTGGTTAATTGCTAGCCATTTCTTCCAATTTTCTGAATAATATAACAACCAAAAGCCCAACCATTCAAGTCCCATTAGCCTCACATCCTGTACCGTTCAGTCTAACACAAGCTAATCCCACAGACTCACTCCTCACTACACGGACTTCACAAGGTCCTCGCCGTCTGATGATTTATGCTCGATGCCAAATCCTCACAACTGAATTCAGTTAAATTAACCACATCACATAATTAGAGTTCAAGGGCCCAAGAACGCTCTCTACAACGGGACGACGTACCGTGTGGCCACAGGAAAGCATGCATGATTCAGAGGAAGTTCCCCTCTTGCTGTGCTTGGCGCTGAGGCACGCTGCTGTTAAGAACCCCAGTTTCCCATCACATAACAACCAGTCCTTGAGACTTCTAAAATTATTCCTCCCCCACAAGGATGGAGGGGGGAAAAGCTGGAAACTTTGCTTAGAACATTACGTGTGGCTGGTCACTTGCTCCGCCACGGCACATAGAAAATGCTATCCTTCCCCAAGCAGAAATCCCTACCGAGAAGCTGGGCATCACCCTTGCCTCTGCCCACGATTTCTGATATTGAACAATCTCCCATTTCAATAAGGTTTTCCTCCGCTATCTCCACTCTCTGCAGCCCTAAGCTTCCAACAAAGCGGTAATTATTCCCTTCACTGTAAAGTCAGTTATCATACAAGCCACTGGGATGACAGAAAGGAAAACTTACTTATCTCCACTTTTACGAATTCCAGAGAATTCTGACTCAGCCGTGCGCTGGGCCCCTCCCTCTTCAGGTGCTGAAATCCTAACAGGTCGGCAGAGATGGCAAGGGTAAAAGAGTGTCGTGACAGAGGTTTTTTAACCCCACGGATCCAGTGTTTCAGTCCAGTCAGGCACAGTGAACGTTTATGAGGAGAAAGGCTTTACTAAGTCAGATATCTTGGAGCGTTTCAGACTGAAATGCCACATGTGAAAGGAAAAAGTTAACGGAAGGATTAAAACTTTAATTTCCTTTTGGCAATTCCCTCCCAAGTTCCAACTTTAAGGAAAAACAACTTAGTAAATAAGAAATCCTACCCAATCCGTTACCTCGACGTGTGGAAACACTCCCCCACACCACGCTAGAAAACAGCAACTTTAAAGAACTTAAAGCAGTGGCCATAGGTGTCCTCCCTAAATGGCTCCTGCCCAAGCTCCAAGGCACACACTGAATCTGTCGAGGAGTCACCCTTGGGAAGGTGTCACATCTCCCCCCAAATTACCGTTATTCCTGAATAATGAACAGCATTTCGGTTCTTTTACATACAGAGTCATTTTACCACTCAAGAGGCATAGTGCACTGAATTTGCAGATCCAAACCCATAATCTAGATGAATATTTTTTATTATAAAATGTGTACTGCTGTGCATATGGGGGAGGGCGGGGAGGGCAGAAGGTATGTGGGATGTCTAATGCTGTCGGTAGGATATTTTCCCTACCTTCGCTGCCTCCAGAAAGTGGGTCACTGTTATTTTTTTTTTAATATTTGAAAATCATAATGGATGTAACAAACGAGCCTCTCCTCTCTCTCTCTCTCTCTCTCTCTCTCTCTCACTGTCTCTCTCTCCCCCTCCCCTTTCCCTTTGAAAAGTGAAATCATATTAACAGCAATGCAAGAGCTTAGTTTGCCATATCAGAACACAGATGCCAAGCTTTCCCAGCTGGCAACTGGGGCCTCTGAGTTTAACTCTTGAATTGTCTAGCAGAGCTCTCTTATGGCGGGGACATCATGGCATGGAGGGTGAACTTCTGGCCCCTTAGACTGTGTTTTCTTCTTATCAGTGAGAAAATTGCTAAGTATCTTATCTTACAATATATGTTCCCACAAAGGTCTCATTAAGCCTAGGAGCTAGGCATGCCAGTAAGAGCCATTCTTTATCTGGTGAATTGTGTGTGAGCCAGAATGCAAACAAATGTGCACTGCAGTTCATGAGTTCAGTCAAGGACAGGATGCTAGATGGGAAAACTTAGCAGTGTTCCCCTAAGTCAAACATGCACACCAACTTTACGCTCTCTGAGCACTTCGCAATGCAAGCACGCCAAATCATCCTAGAGAGCAGCCTACTCGTAACACAGTATAAAAGCTTAGTTTTCCCCATAATGGGAAATACCTGCAAATGAAGTGAAATTTATTAAAATGTTAAAACACGCTGTCAACTTGCAAACCATTATCTACTTAAGCTTTTCATAAAGAAATAATTGTTACCCAAAAGGATTCTAAAAGTCAGTAACTGAGGGAGGAAAATAATTCTTCGCATTTGCTTCCTCGCTAATGATATGTGACAACCGGGAAGGATTCTATTTCAAAAACAATAATAATGATGTAAACAAGTCACATTTTTCACAACTTCCAGACGTACTTTAATGATCACAACACTTAACAATAACACAACAAAAGTTGCCATCCAGCAACGGACCATGATTTTAAGGGCTCCACGAGGCTAAAGGAAACCCCGCTTTGATGAGAGCCATGAAGTTCCTGGCCTCTCTTCAGTATCCGAAACAGGTTTAATAAGAGTGCAAAGGAGAGTCCAAAAATCAGTTAGGCTGACTTAGTTTAAACTCTAACCTGTTAAACTCAGGACAACAGTTACTATCTCTTGAGATCTCTAAACTTCTTAGTATGTTCTGACCTCTTCCTGCCTCAGAGAAAGCCCAGTTCCCCCACCCAACCCAGCCTGTTCCCCCTTCATCCGGGACACAGCCTGGACCCAAGGCCTCCCATAGGCCAGACTTCCTTCCCTGCAGCCCTTTGGGTAGAACTGCTAATCCTTCTTATTAATTAACGAGATAACGGTGGTTAACGGGAAAGCGGCAGTAATGCTAACTATCTAGGAAACTTCAACCAAAATTATTTCAGCCCTTTGGTTGCTTTTCCTGGTGTGCAGAATTGTGCACTGAGAATCTGGCAACCTTTTGAGGCAGAATTGGGAAATTCAGCCATGAACGATTTGTATCAGACCTTAGCACATAGGTTTCCTCATTAAGATTTGGTTATTTTTTTTTTAACATTTACACTGTTACACACTGCTAACTAGAAAGAAAAGTTAGATCCTCTCAACATGTTACTACAAAATTTGGAAGGGCAGAAACTGAAGGAACTAAAACTTGCATAAGAAATAAGCAGTGATGTGACTGAAAGCAATACTCAGTCATAATGAATGCATTATATATCACTCCATTCAGCTGGCCCTCCACACCCTCACTGCACACCCCGCATCGTACAGCCCACTTCTGTCCCAGTAAGGTGTCCTGTGCAAGGCTTGCCTGGTTTTTGTTTTGTTTTGTTTTGCTTTCACGGATGCAATCACAAAGACAAGATGGGGAATAGTTACCACCTGCCCCAGAATCACTGGACATCTTTAACATCTTTGGGAAAATGGAGGCCACTTTAGAGCTATTTTTCCCTTTAATCTCTCCCAGGCTTTAAAAAAAAAAAAACACCTAAAAAATAAAAAGGAAGGGTTTTATATTAGCTAAGGTTTGCTGCAGCAAACAAGCAAGCAGCTTTCATTCAGGGATTGTCAAAAACTTTCCAGTGTGCCCACTGCAATGCGGATGCCAACCAACGAATCAAAGGCATTCAGCAACTAGACAAAGAGGGTCTGATGCCAACCTCGGTGCCACTGGCAACCATTATTGGCATCAAGCACAGTGTCTGCCTTTTTTTTCCCCCTCGCCTGGCACTTCACAAACAAAATGGCGGTTCTTGTAGCAACGAAACAGCCGAAGCGCAGCTCTCTGAATCAATAGCGTCAAATGATTTTATGGATTTAAACGCAGTTACTCCCCCATGATGTGTACATTTTAGGTAAAGTGAGGGGCTTATACAATTTTACAAATGACTGGATCAAACACGACCCTTTACTAATGTAGAGAAATAGAACAAATGGACTAAATTGCGGTCAACCGGGCTATATGCGTAGAAGAGGCTGAATAACAAAGAGATTTAGCCTTAAAGAAAATACTGCCTTGTGGCCATGTGATGCGAAGGTCTAATGCACTACACATCAAAAATGATTTCAAAATGCATCAAGTTTTCCCAAAACCATATCAGATGCAGATGTAGTACTATGGCTTGTGTCAAAGCTCTAGGAACTTTCCACATTTCAAAAAACATGAGGCTGCTGGGCATGAGGGGGGGAAAAAAAAGAAGTGTGGGTTGAACCAAAAGAGAAAGAGGGAAAAAGAAAAGCATAGGAAGTTGGCCAACAATGGAACTTTATTATATGTTGGTCTTTATTTCATCCTCCAAAAGAGATGCAGCTTGTGATCTTGTATAAATAACCAAGAGGACTATTGACATTTCTAGATCTGGAAATTGTCAATATATTGTAACATCACTCCACACTGCAATGCGGATGCCAACTAACAAATCACAGGCATCCTGAGCTAAACAAAGAGGGTCTGATGCCAATCCTGGTGCCAGTGGCAACCATCTTTGGCATTCTCTCTGTTCTTTCTCGTGTTTTCCTCCCAGTCGCTTAGAAGTGGGGAGACAGAGAAAAAAGGGGGGGGGGAGAAAGGTAATTTCGTTGCTCATTCTACTGTAAACATTACAGTTTTCTTTTCCTATTTTTCTTTCATGTCTTTCTTCATACTTCTTTGCCTGATTTATAAAACAGACTTAAGTGGGTTTTCATGTACTTAAAGGAGGAATAAAGAGTCATGATGGGAGATACGCAGCACTTTGATTGACTGCAGACTTATCTTTGTAAATGCCTTCTTCAATCAATTGTACTGCGAACCAACACAATTAACCTACATTTGACCAAAAAATAAACCAAGAAAATAAAAAGATGCAAATTTGGAAAAAAAGGAAAACGCAAAAGCATCCTGATGTGACTTTTTCAAAGAAAGAGCCAACAGATGTTAAGAAGAGATGCTGCGCTGGCAGATAGGAGAGGATACAGAATAGACGTACGGGGTAAAATAACGAAAGCTTTCTATGACAGATACTTAGAACAACAACAAAATCAGTGTCTTATCTGAAAACATGGTCTCCGAGAGTTGTTTTTAAAACTTCGTGATTATTAGGACCCATGGTGCAAAGCAGAAGGCATTTCTGCGGTTTTCTTTCTTCAATCTATCTTCACAAATCCAAAGGATGTGTTCTTTATTGTCAGTTCATCAACCAAGAGAGTTGGCTGCCTGCCCCGGGAGGGAATGTACATACGTGCACACCTCCAGGACTAGCCTTCCAGCAAGTCAGAGTATGAGCAGCAGTGAATCTTCCCTCCCTGCACTACAAAGTTGCATGACCCACTTTTTAAAACTTTACTTCCAGCCTTGACTTTCACAATTCACGTACAACACACTCTACAGTCCAACGCACATACGTAGCCCACCTTCCGAGGTCACCTCCTAGACAGCTGTCAGTCAAATTAAGTGTCGTGTGTTAATGGCCTTGGATTTTAGGACACACAGGGTGAAAACAGAGTTTTCCCTAAACCATCAGTGCTTGCACTTTAATCCTTAAATGCACGGAAATGGTAAATGCGGTGTTTCCAAGAGAAAAATAGCAAACGTTCCAAATATGTGTTGTCCAGCATATTATTTAAAATCAAACTAGACATTCTTCAATGACGTTTAAGCATTATCTCTAAAACTGTATCAAGGAATTATAAAGACAAAAAGCACATGATAAGTATCTAGATTTCTGAGCCAAACGACTATAACCCTGATATTTTATTTTCTTGGACAGTAATAAAGTTCAGACCGATTTCTTGAATCCCACATTTGTATGACGAACATCAGATACCCGTCAGCCACCGCTATCCGCCTCCCTCCCACCAGGCCGAGGTAGGAAATGACCCACCATCTGTGACAAATCCAACCTCAGTCCACTTTTGGTATGCTGCTTTTTAAAATGATGTTTTACTACGGACTGTTGCTAATACGTGGAAATCTGTATCTTGACACATGTATTTGAAGAAGAGCAACTCTCACTATTTAAGGAAAGGCATACTAAGAAAAATAAAAAATAATAAAGACACATTTCATGAACTCAAAAATACGTTCAGCAAAAATCTCACCTATTTTTGACTCATCCGGGCAACATTTACACCACCCTCTTTACCAAGTATTTTTTTAATAGGTATGGTATGTGGTTTCCACATTCTTTTTGAGATTTATTTTAAACCAGTGTAACCAGTCCACTTTCTGTTTTTGTTCTGTCAGGAGGGCTACACCTTTTCTCCTCGGTAAGTTTGATAAATTCACATTCAAGTAAACTAATGATACTAAGTCTTCCCACGTCACGCTGGGGAAATATTATAACGTAAATTATTTAAACAAGAACTACAATCCATTCCATCGACAGCGACTATTATTACACAATCAGAAGTAGGTGTTGATAGAAATATTTAAATTAAATAAATCTAGCTCTACGTAAGATACACTTTCTGATAGACAAATGCTACCTTGGGCATTTTGTAATAGGAAATGTTAATTCTATTTTCGGTGCAATAGGACTAGATTCGTAAATAAAGTTCGTCTACCACGCTAGTTAGGAGGCTATACTGAGATTTTTAAAAAGCGGGTTTGACTCTTCATAAATAAATTTACATTTTCCAACTGAGAAAAGATGACTGCATGCAAGGAATGTTGCCGAGGACAAAAAGTGAATCATAATTAACTATCTTTTGCAGACTAGTCTGCGTCTTTGAAAAGGTATATGCTTTCAAAGACATTTGAAAATGCATCTCTTTGTGGTCTTTTGTAAGACATCCACGCCTATCCAGGTACGAAAGCTCCATGTCTATTTCCACGGCTTGCACGTGGCCGTGGGCATGGGAGTAGCCAGAGTGGGTGAAGGAGGTCTAGGGGCCTCGAGGACCATCTAACCCAAGCCAGATACTCTGCATATGGGGTTTGTGAGCAGTGTTTGCCGAGCTACAAGAAAGAACGATCTGCTCCTACCTTGCTCCTGCACGTAGTATGCCAAAAACAAATCAAGCTCCTTAACTGATACTGTGATATGATGTGGCTGGACACAAAGTGCTGGGTTTGTGCAATGTGGGGATTTCATGAGCCGCTCTCCATCGGTACTTTCCAAGGGGATGCCTTTGAACAGGATCACCATGACTAGATCCAGACGCCAGACTTTGTCTGCCTGTCGCAGGCAGTCGATTCTCCTGATCTTACCCTTCTGGTCGGGATTGGATAAGACACAGCACGGGTGCTTCTTGCCAGTCACGGTGAGCACAAAGTCCTCTCGGTACTCCTGGCGGATGTCTTTGCGCAGTTTGGCCAGGAGCCTGGATGCCCACTTCTGTTTGATTTCAGGCTTTTCGCTGAGAAGCTCATCTTTGACTGCTCTTTCTTCATCCTTTGACATTCGCTTCTCATGCTTTTTAAAGTACTTGCGTTTCCGAGCCTGCAGGTTGAACCAAGTGTAGGCGATTGCACGGACGTGTGGGAGTAGTGCCTCGATGAATGGGTGAAATTCATCCTGTGGAAGATGAGGGTGGGGGGGGTCAGGGGAGAATACATACACAGTCAGTTTCATTGCAAAGGCTCAAAAAAAAAAAAAAAAAAACTACAATCCATTCCCAAGCACTACAAAAAGTTAGGCATAAAAATAACATTTTTTTCTTATTTAAAATTATCAAAATAGCAAAACAAGAAGAAAATAAAGTATGACAAGCAACCCCTTTTCCACCAAAACTTACAGGTTGATTCTGCCTCCTAAAAAGAAAATAAGATTTATATTTGTATTTCCACTCTGGCCCATCCCCCTCATTCCCACCATGCATCCTACATTCTTTAAAACGTAAGTAAACCAAGGTGCTTGGCACCTAATTTAATATCTAAATATTTGATTGACCAACTAACGCTAAGCAGTACCATTTTACAAAGAACACAGTGAGATTTTTTTTTTTTTTTTAATCGGAGCAGAGCTGTTCAGAAGGCAGGAGCGATGCCACAGTTCATTTCTCTTCTCTGTGGCACAGAAACACAAAGCATATAGATGCTCAGTGTAATGCCACACAGTTCCCGCTTTTGGAGCATGCTCTCAGCAAGAGGCTGCTGGTGGCTCAAAGAGCATGCGCCATTAAACTTGATCCATTTTCTTATCAAACGTCCAACATTCCAACACTGAAACAGCACCATTCCAAGAGTGGTAACTAGAGAAACCGGTATACAGTGAGGGAAAGTGGGCAAAGGACACAGCTTGTCGTATCAGTGTCCTGAACAGAAGGTTTCCATACTTTGAGCAGTGCGTTCTCTCCCCTCCACCACCAACACTAACCTCCAACACACACACACACACACACACACACACACACACACACACGCATTCTCACTCTATTCTCTCATAGACACAGAGACACGCTCTTTCGCTTTTCAGCAAAAGTTTCTAAAGTTGCAAACAAAAATTATATGAAGGTTCTTCCGGCAGCTTTCCTACAGAATCTGAAGTCCCACAGAGTCGGTTAATTTGTTAACCGATCACAGGAGTATGGCAATTATTCTAAACCCCTTAAAAATCCATCTGAGGTGAACAATGAAAAATGGCAACTTGGCACCAACTTTACATGCTTTGTGTCTCTGCATGCGGTGGCAGGGTGACACCGGGAGTGCACCGCTGGTCACTTACTGCTTTTGTGGAATCAATACAATGCATTTGCTACGCATGTGAATTCTCCGGCAGGACTGTGGGTGCGTGTATGCGTGGCTTGGGAAGCTGCACGTGTATCGACTGTACAGTATCCTGCCTTTTGAATCAAGTGGTCTACCTTAGGGTTCTGCATTTTTCCTGCCTGTTCCATCTAAGCCTTTTTTAAGGGAGGGAGGCAGTGAGGAATGGCAGATAATCTTCACCTACAGATATTTCAAGTGACTTCCCAAAGCAGTTAGCGTTTCATTACTTCCTGCCATAGGTAAAACCTGTCTCATAAGCTTAGGCCTATTTACTGCTCAGAGAAAGAGCTAACCCCCTGTGCACACATTCTGCATGAATGCAATAAACCAAGATCTGAAGCAAATAAGAACTTCCGCTGCGGCCACTTTTCTGGTCACACTGACTGTATTGTCACCCCAACCAGAAAATAACTTTCTCTACCCTATCATATCCCAACGTAGTATGTGCTGGTGCTAGTCACCCTGAACTATGTGAAATAAATTCTCTATCTAACCAGCAGACGGATGAATTGCAGGAGGGTTAAAGATGAAGAAAGTGCCACTGATGCCACTCTAACAAAGAAGGTGTCCCCCCAAAAATCCCATAGAGTTTTGAATCCATTTTGAAGATGAAATTCAGGTTTCCAATGCTAAAGACTGCGGTATGTTCACAGCCTGCACTTCCCATACGGAAAAGGTGTATGTATGTCCCATCCAATCAATAATGCAGTTATCAAGGGCTGTAACATATTGCTGTAAAGCGTTCCTACGGCAGAATGAGTATAAATCAAAATTCTATAACAATACAGAAGGCAGATGATTACATCACAGCGTGAGGCATAACCAAATGCCATGGAGGAAATCATTAAACTGATCAGTAGTTTCCAGCAGAGATTTGAACAATTCGGTTACTATGCGAGCACATTAAACTAGGCCATGGAAAGAGTTAAACCACAATCTGTTCTTTGTGTGGGAACAGTCCTGCTAACAGCAACCACAGCCCATGATAAGACCTCCCTATCTCCATATACTTTCTGAGGCCATGCTTTCAGTCTTCACTGTAACTACAAAAACTTTGCTTATCCCCCTTAGACATAATGCAAAGGAAGCCCTGTTCAAGGAAATGTGGACTTAAACATGCTTTGGGAACTCACTTCCTATAATCTGACTTCTACTATGATTTATGGATATGATTAAAAAACACACATATGTACTCATCAGCCAAAGAGTTGAGAATGTAAAGGGTACATGGGGCTGGGAGGGAGCTCTGTCCCGGTGTTTTACCCTTGCCCCACTTTTTAAAAAGCTGTATTATTTTAACAGATATTATTAAGCGGTGGGGTAACTCTTAAGTGCTTACATCCTTAAGTACTATGTTCAGTGACATTTCATTTTCTTATAGAGACATCAAACATAGTTTTTACTAAATCTGTTTGAGTTTCAAATCATCTGTCATGTCACAAATCTCAAAATGTTAATAAATTATTTTACACAATCAAAATGCACATCTGAGGACTGAATTTGGACTTTCTTAGCAAATGCACGCAAAACAATGCTGGTTTTTTTAAGTTTGTCTTGAGTTTGTTGCCAATGTTGCCAAGTAATGTTTTTAAAACACACTTTTTTTCTTATTGATTACTAGAAATAGTAAACTTCCTCCCTCCACAAACTTGCCTTATAAACATCTTTCAGGGCTTTAGCATTCTGTGGACTCCTTTCAAGTGAAACACTTAACATGGAGACATAACCTCCAAAAAAACCAAAAAAAAAAATGGTAAGTAGAGGTTTGTTATAAGTCACATATATTTCTGTATTAACATACCTAAAATGTCATCTCTCAAGTGTGACTGTTTTCTAACAATGAGTTGCAATATATTTTTAGTCATTTTGAGTGACATGAATATGGAACATAGTAACTGTCTTCATCCAAAAAAGAAAAAAAAAAAAAAAAAAGAAGTGATTAAGGCATTCAAATGCCCTAATGAATAGTTTATCACAATAACACTTTACTAAACAATTATGAAAGTTTTTTCTTCAGCTGAGCATCTGAGTGGTTTAAGATCGAATGGCTCTATACTAAGGTAATATGCCACCCTGCCCTTTCAGAATTTTTATCAAAATTCACTGACATTTCTCTTCTAAAACTTCTTTTAATTGATCTAAATTGATAAAATAACCAAGTTACAAATTTCAAATATAAAAGTAAACAATCTTAATTCCACCAGAAATATTTATTCTTCTTCACAGAAACAATGGTTTCCATGAAACGGATGGAAAATTAGATCAATATAGAGGTGGAAGAATAAATACTAGATCTTCTTGGAGCATTGCTATATAATAATAAACCATTAAAGCTATGTACCTGAAGAACTTGACCGACAATGAAATTTTAAAAGTCAATGCAATCATGGCAGGTGAAAGTTTTATTAAGGGTTTACATTATTTTTAGAAAAAGCAAAATATTAAATCATACATGATGGTTCTTAATTTTCCTTTTATGTCTGATTTAACTGAGGTAGAAATACTGATTTATATCAATCTACTGACACTTTTACATCACACGTTGCTAAATCACACGTTGCTAAATAGCAACTTTAACTGTAGCTCCTTTTGAATTAAAATTCTTTCTAAAACCTAGACACTTTATTGCAACAACTGAGACACTTTGTAAAGTTTTCAACCAGTTAAGAATGTTTCTCTATTCTGTATTTATACATCCTAAAAAACATTTTGCTCTAGCCATTAGATTCCTATCATACAAAACTAAACTACTGGTCTGATATAAAAGTTGCACTGTTAATGTGCTCTTACTTTTGTAACACCCACATTACCTATAAAGTCACAGAGATATTAATTAAGTGAGAATGTGAAAGCTACAATCCCTTCTGTATATAGGCCTTCAATCCCAAAAGCAGTTTTAATACGTCAACCTAGATTTACATTACTAAAACAGTAGAGAATATTAGTCATCATGAATTAGCGTTGGTAAGTATGTGTTCTTGAATACTAATGTGAGAGCTGAATGATTATGCTATATATGCTCCTAATATTCCATATGTCATGAAGCTGCAATGTTATCTCCAATGTACAGGAATTAAGTTAAAGCTAGTGACTTTACAATGATATTTAGAGGAAATCAAAAATGCAATGTAATCGCTAGCAATGTTTCTGAGCAACTGATGCTAGAAATCTAAATTTATATAGAAAAGCAATCTTTTACAGGTGAGAATAAGGGATGTGGTACTTTGTAAGCAAAAAAGCTTACCTCAATTTGTTTCAATGGAGCTATGCTTCAATAATGTAAAAATAATATCAAATGAACATGGTTTACTAGGAGAAAAAAAAATCCTGCTGATGGGTAATATGAAAGGTAACTTTTACAACTGAAAGCAATTCGCTATACCTGAAACAGTTTCATCATCATATTTATTAGCTTTTATTCATAGCTTTAAAATACAAATAGCTCAGCAACTCATTTTTCCAGTTTTGTGAAATTAAAGTGCACGTTACTTGCTGAAAATAGCCATATCTAAGTTAATCATACTCAGATGCCAAACAAAATATAAACAATAAAAAATGTGTCAGCCAAAAAGCTACAGGACTGTATCCAATCACTGAATAAGCCTTATCATTGTTTTCATCTTCATTCACAATTTATGAATGCCTTAGTCCTTTCCAATCACAATGGCTTCTAATTGTCATACAATTGAAATCTTAATCATTTGTCCAGTATAAAAATGCATCACCGTGATATCGGATTTTTTAAAATAAGTGTAACACACCTAAGACCTGGCGACACTTCTTTAACTGTTTAGTTTTGTTGTTGTTGTTGTTGTTGTTTTTTTTGCCAATGTCAAAGAAAATGGTTATCAATTACCAATGGTGACACTGCCTCCAAAAAGCTGAAGTCAACTGTCCGACACCTTCGGAGGTTTAAAATACTGCTTCAAATAACAACTCTGGGCTAAGGTATTTAGTGAGTTCGCCAGCGGTTAGTTGGCTGGGCGGCGATGAAAACTGCCCCCAGGTAAGTCTGTTCGGTCTCTCTGCTTTTCCATTTGACCGTCTGGTTTAAAATTATATAAATCGTGTTCTCAAAAATGTGTAAAGCCAGTATTTTATGTCATAACGTTGTTCCTAAGGACTTAGGAGGGCAATTTTCAAAGTGAAAAAAATGTAAATGACCTTACTTTTCCAGCATTACTTTCTGCCTTCTGAGCTACGCCCAAATATCGTCAAAGGAACAGGTCTCCACAAAATGAACATGTTCTAAAGTCCTTAACTTTCACCACGACCAACTAACTCGTGTCAACGTAAAGACTGCCTTTGTGGTGTGGTCACGGGAAACCTCAAAGTGCGGATCACGATGGACCAGAGTTTCAGATCCCCAAATTAAGCAAAGGAATGGGTCCCCGGACCACAACCTCCGACTCGCTCGGTCGCCCGCCCACTGCCTGCAGCGGAGTCCAGAGGCGCCCACAAGGACTCGTGCTGGAGTCCCCTCGCCCAAGTTCACTGCTTGTTTATAAGGGCTCAGTCCCCCCTAAAGCTCCTCTAAAGCCCGAATCAGTCTCAGCGCTCCAGCGACCGACCGGGGCGACGGGCACCCTGGGCAGGGGCGCCGCGTAGCAGCAGGCACTCGGGGGGCCGCGCAGGGGCTAGCGCTCCCGGGCCCGGGCCCTGCCCACCCCCGGCGGCCTCGCCCGGCCCAGCTGCCCTGGCAGCGCGCGGGCTCCGGCTCCCGAGCCCGGGGCGCGGGGCTGGGCGCGCGGGATGGCCTCGGGCGAGCGGCCGGCCGCGCGCCGGCTCCCACGCCGCCCCGCAAATCCCGCCGCAACTCCGGGCCACTTCTGCGAGGGGCAGGGGCGTACCGAGGTTAACTAAAGCCGTTAATTGTCGGCAGACGAGAGCAACAAAACAAAACAAAGGCATTTCGGACTAGAGAGAAAGCTCGAGAGAGCGACCGAGACATGTACCTGAGTGAGACAGATGGGAGAATACATCATGACTTCGCCTTAAAACGCACTTTCCCGGAGATGCCCAAGAAAATCTTCGAGAAGCAAGAATTTCATCTATTCATTTTACAGTCATCTGAGCCCCGCGATGCGATCAATCAGGACGGGGCTCTGCGCTGGATCACCGCAACTTCACAACAAACCCAGTCCTCCTTAAATAGCCAAAGATTCAAGTTCACTCGGCGTGCTAGATTTCCCGGGGTGAAATCCAATCTACACTTTTAACCCTCTTGCAGTCCGAGCGCGCTGGCCCTGCTCGCCGAGGCCGCCGCCGCCGCCGCCGGTGTTGGCTGCTTTTCGCCTGGGTTTGGGGATTTATTTTCTGTTTTGCAGTTGTTGTTGTTGTTGGGGGCTAGGGGGTGCGCGAAGGTTCGGTGTGGGTTGGATTGGGGTGGTGGTTGGTGGTGAAATGCTTTTTTAAAAAAGGCGGGGAGGGGGGCGCAGGAGAGAGCGCGGGAGGGAGAGCGAGGAGAATGTGTCACCGCGCTGGGAAAGTTCAAGGTTACAGCCCCGAGCACTGCGGCAGGATTCCGGAGTGGCGATCGCAGGCGAAACTTTGCCGCGAGCCGACCATGTGTGTGCGCGAGGGGGAGCGTGAGCGAGTACGCGCGGGTGGCGGGGCGCGCGCGGGAGAGGGCTGGGTGGGGGCGGGGTGGGTGAGGGAGAAGGGAGAGGCTGGGGTGAGGGAGGGGGCTCGGGCGCAGGTCTCCCGGGCGGAAGAGGCTCGCGGCGCGGTCCCCGGCTGCAGCCGCCGCCGCCCGCGCCGGCTCCTCCACGCCCGGCCGCCCGACCGCCCGCCTCGCCCCGCGTCTGACCCGGCCGAGCGAGGAGGCTGCTGCTGCTGCCGCCGCTGCCCAGAGCCCAGGGGGATCGGAACGAGCTCCTGAAAAATCCCAAACGATAAATCCCGCTCTCCCGCTCGGCTCCAAACTCCTCTCTTTTCTGCTCTGGGCTCTTTTTTTTTCCCCTCCCTCTCTCGCTTTCTTTCGTTGCAAAACTTGGAAGTTGAAAATTTCACCGGTTCCACCCTCTGGACCCCGCTCGAGCTCTCTCCAAATCAGACTTAAGGATTGTTTTATTATTTAATTACACAATCATCGCTTTACTCCTCCTCCTGCAAACGCGCATTCCTTTTGCACCAGCCTCTCCACACCCCCCGCCCCCCACCTTCCTCCTCCTCCTCCTCTTGCTTCTCTCTTTCTCTTCTCCTCTCTCTCTCTCCCTCTCTCTCTCCCTCATTTGTTAAAGGTCTCATATCCGTGCAACTGAACCATGACTTTTTTTTTTTTTTTCCTCCAAACTAGATCTTCTTTCCGCCCTTTGGGCAAGTCCCGCACTCTCCCCACACCACCACATACACATCCACACCCCCGAAAACCCGCCCTGGGAGAGGTATTTCTGTGCCCGCTGCGGACTCTTTAAGCCGCGGGAACATCCGAGTGGGAGAAGCACTGAGCCGGTCTGGGCCCGAGAAAGGAACGAATGGAAAATTCCCTCACACCCAGGCCGCCCCGGGGCCCAGGCTGGGGCGCCGACTCTCGCACCCGGGGCGGGCGCGGTCCGCCAAAGCCTCCGGCTGAAGGGAGGAGGGGCAGGCCGAGGAGGCGGGGGCCCGAGCGAACTTCGGCTCAAGTAGTTGGGGAGCGCCGGCGCGGACTGGGGGCGGGGGGCGGGGTCCTGTGGGGTCTCCCCTGCGCGGGCCCGCGCCCCGGGGCCGCTCCGCAGGAACAGCGCGCCGCGCTTCGCCGCGGTTTGCCGCCCTCCCGGGGGTGCCCCGTGCACGTGGCCTCGCTCGGAGCGGGAGGATCGGGCCGAGCTGCCGCCGCCGCCTCCTGCTCCCTCCTCCTTCTCCTCCGTCTCCTCCTCCTCCCGCGGCCCGCTCGGCTCTCCTCCTCCTTGCAGCCCCGCTGGCTCTCTCCCAATCCCCACCCCCCGGGGCCCGGGGCGCCGGCGGAAAGCGTCTCCCTCCCCGCCGGGGTGCAGGCAGGGCGGGGCGGTGGCGCGCCCGAAGCTGCGGGGCGGGCGGGCGCGCGCGCGAGCTGGGTGCGTGTGCCGCTATGGCCCTGCAGAGGCGGTCGCGCCGGCCTCGCTCCCGCGGGGAGGGCCCCGCCCCCGCCCCCACCCCGGCCGCGAGCCGCGGGTCGCGAGTGAATGAACTTGATTTCGGGTATTTGGAGGAAAGCGATTTGCCTTGCACCCTCTCTGCACGCGCGCGCGCGCGCGCACACACACACACACACACACACACTCCCCGCCCCCCAAATTCCGGCTTTCGGCAAGGGTTGGGTGGAGAAGAGGTGGAAGCAAAGGCTATCCAGACAATGGAGAGAGGAAAAGTGAGTGCCAGGGACTCCGCGTCTGCCTAGCTGGGGGCTGCCAGGGGCGGTTGGGGCCAAGAAGGGGACTCGACCGCCCCAGGGCGGGGCCGCCCCTACTCCCAACTGTGCTGTGGAGGTCTTGGGGGGCTCCCCTCTGATTCTCCTTTCCTCTCCCCCTCTTCGTCGCCTCTCGGTTTTCTTCCTCAACTTTCTCCTTTCTCTCGCTCTCTCTCGCTTCTGCCCACCGCCCCCCCTCTTCTGTCCCCCCAGAGGACCTGAAGGAACCAGTGACTTTTTCCTTCACCAAGTGGGAGTTATCCACATCAAGCATTTCACAACGACACATCAAGAAAAGTAGGCAGGTTCAAGTCAACCATGAAATGGTCACTTTTTAACCCCGTCCTGTCCTCATTAGGGAAATGCTCAAACACAGTCCGTTTTCAAAGAGCTCTCTTAATGAGGCGAGCTTGCCAAGTCTACCTCTACCAGCTGCAGCCCCCGCAAACCGAGAGCCCAAAGAAGAAAAGCGCTGGGGGGGGGGGGATTTGAGGAGGCCGCGGAGAGGGGGAGCAGTGGATCTGGGAAGACAGGTAAAGTCGGGGAAATTTCGAGAACTCCCCCGAGTTAACCCTTGAGGGCACACACCACTGGGAGCAGCCTCCCAGCTCCCCCACCCCCACCCCCCACCCCGAGGCAAATCCTCTACTCAGCGTTCTGACAACGTTAATTTCCTTTGTGTGGGTCATTTCTTCCTTTTGAAAAGACAAGATAAAGTTGACAGTCTTTAAAGATGAAAGGAATGAGGTGACAGTCGGGGTTAATCCATATAAATACTCATTTCTCTCTCAGAAATTTTTAGGCAATCTCATCTTAGATTAAAATAAAACCCCCCAAAGCATCACTTTGTATTGCACATTACGCTGCATCCCTTTTCTCGCCCTCATAGCACCAGTCTGCGGGGAGGGGGCGGGGAAGCGCTACTGATAATACCAGCTTTAACTACTGGAGTTTCCCTTTGAACAAATATTCAATTTAACCGGAGTTAATTTACCATAAAAGACATTCCCCCTGGCACGAATGCACTCATGTCCTTGAACACACCTCTTTGAAAGCCTGGACTCTTACAGAAGCCATTATTTCGGGGTCTCTTTAAAAATCCAGAGCCCATCTCTCTCTCTTTCTCTCCCTCCCTCCCTTCTTCCCTCCCTCCACCCCACACCACCCCCAGTGAAATCCTGGCACCCAGAGAGCGCTCCTTTCAGCCAGAGATCCCAGAACCAGCCGCTGTCCCCTGGCAAAAGAGGCCCAGTGCTGAGCCCTGGGCAAGTGTCTGCAGACATCGTCCTCCTCCTCCCCTATTAGTTTCCCTTACCAACAGAAATCATTTCCCTTTGCCACCAAAACTAGGTTGCATCCAAAAGTTTCTCACAAGCTTTAAAGAGAAAAACGAAAAATTGACAACTGTTACACAGAAGAGCCCACAAATCCGCAGCAGCACCAGGGGGTGAAGAAGCAGCGACAGACCCAGGTAAGACCCCAGAGAAGTGAGGATGTCTGGGGGCTCCCAGGCCTATCACTTAGGGGTTCAAATCTCTTTCAGGTGCTCCATGTTTGTAGGGCGCTTGTGGTTGGGTACAGTCTGATGAGTGTGGAGGATGCTTGGTAGTTTTGGGTTCTGATTTGTTTCCAAGTAAAAGGAAATTGAGAAAGGAGTAATGGTGGGGTGGGGTAAACCAAAAGAAAAGAAAGAATGAGCCACAGAGACATCCTGGAAGGGCTTACTGGGTGCTCAGTGTATGTGGCTTTGACTGTGCTCCCAGGCCTTTGAGCCCTGGGCAGGATGGCTGACACTCCCTGAAACACTGCTTCTTGTCCAGCCTGTGTCGAAGTCACCGCACACCTTCCCTGGGTGAACTTTAAGGGAGCCTTTTAGCAAAAGAGACTGGTAGATCTGGGTGTATGGGACATCTGGCTTCTCTCAGCACACTCATCCACTATCTTTGATTTTAGAAGTACCAATCTTTTAAATCTCAGGTAGAAGAGTAGAGGGAGGAAGTGAGAAAGATACATGCATTTTATTCACTTTCCCTTTTCCCAGCCAGTCTGTGCCATGGTATTGAGAGGGGCTTTAAAGTCTCCTGAGAAGTTTCTGATACTATCAAAATGGGCCAAACACTTCTTAGACTTTGGTACTTACCTCTCCCTAAACTCTCTTTCTTCTCTCTCTCCCACACTGAAAGGTAAATGACAGGCCAATTGCATTCACCCCAAAATCTGGTTTGAAGAACTAGAAAGAAGTGAAAGCCTCCTGCATCAACAGGACTATTTGATATTTCAGAATTACTAAAGATCTCCTCCCCAGATCATTTATTCCCTGCCATCTTCTGGGGGGGGGGGAGGGGGGTAGTTTCTTTTCTGACAGATAGTTTGTTGATTTCAAGAAGGTATGTCAGTACTTCAGGAGACTGAAATTTTCAAAACCTAGCTGTATATTTGAAAAATTAAACAAATTACCCAGTTGGAGCCTTTCACTGACCTCCACAGAGGACTTGACATCTCAAGTATCTATCAATATTGATTTTCTTTTAACCTCCTCCCTTCTAAAGAAACTCAGTGACAGGTTGCAAATCCTGGGCAGTTTAGGGAAAGGTTTCTTGGAGCTTAACAAAGCTGTCATTTTCAATACACCCGATGACTTTTTTTTTTTTTTTAGCTCTTGCATGTGATTTGAGGGGAGGCTCAGCAACCACACACCCTGGCTGCATCGCCAATATCAATATTTTAAAACTAAATACAAAAGAGACAGATGACCTCCTGACCCCAGGAAACAGGCCTGCAGAACTGCAAGTATCCACCACACCATGCCCAGGGACCTTTCCTGCTTCCAAATGAACCACAAAAATCATACATGTGTAGCCCGGAAAACACAATTTTATGTCCACAAGCAGGAACACCAAAAATCCACTCAAAAACGCATCTATAAACAGCCAACAAGTACTGAGATTGCCTGCACTTGATGGGGATTGCAAAATCATGCCCAGCTCTCTCAGCCCTGAAACTACTACTGTCAAATTAGGGTAGCAATTTTTCCCTCCTAGAAAATTCACAACTGGTCAGCTCCCCCACCCCCTTTGCCGCTTTGCCTTGCACTGAAACGAATAAATAACCATGGACTTTTCTTCCCTCCTCTGGGAGCTGTTTGGTGTCCCCTGAGGACAAAACTAAATGAGAAAAATGACGCTGTTAATAATGTCGCTGCTGAAATGCCTGTACTCGACTGTTAAAAAAAAAAAAATACCATCCCACTAAGTGTGCTTACATTTCGGGCACATTTACAAGCTACGACTGAATCTGAGCAGCGACTGGGCCAGATTCCTCTATTAAGGTTAGCCGGTTTCCACTTCTCTACAGAGATGGGGCCAGTTCATCAACAGAGGTTCCCAACTTCTGAAGACATTTGCTCCCGGATTACAAAGTCAGCAGGTGCCTGTAACTTTTGCGTGGTTTATTTTAAACCTCGCAAATCACGTCAATGATTGCTTTGCTTCACTCACAACACTTCAAAAGTTACGTACGCTCTCAACACAGAGCGTCTCCTCTGTGATACTGAGAGGGCTACAGTTATTGTCCTTTTTCAAAATAGCTGACTTTTAAAGTAAAACTATACTATCATTTTATTTCTATGTATAGACTTTTTTTGTTGTTACCCATCTACATACACTTTTTTGACATAGAAACAGATCAGTTTTAAGGAGAGGTTTAAAAAGCTTTATCCAAAATAGCCAAGTAGTCTTTATAGTCTGTATTAAGAAGTATAGAAGGTGTATTCAAACAAACTCAAACTTTCTGCACCCCTTTCTCTAATTCGTCCTTTGAAACCTCCATCCTGTTTCAAAATCAAAATAATGCATAACAACAGAACTGTGTGCATTTTAACTTTCAAATTAAAATTTGACAAACAATTGTGTAATTACAAAAAGACAAAACAATTTGGCCTACACAAAATATATGTCCAGTAAACCTTATCTCTGAAATATTTTAACAACACAGCATGTTAACAAATTTCAAAGCAATAATATTGTCAAATTGTGTGATGTCACAAACTCTAAAAACAAAGTTACAGATGCTCATGACATCATATTCACTCATAATTATGCTGCTGCTCAGTCTGATCATATTAAAATTAAATAGATGTCTACGTCTGCTCAAGAATAAAAGGAATTTATTTTGGACATCAAACAATGAAACTGTCACCATTTATTGTATGAAACACTCAGCTAATCAATTTCCTATTAAAACAGCTTTCAACAATACTCAGCTTTAAAATTCATCGGGGCCAGTAAAAACCTTTTCCCAGTGCACAAGAATGCAGTCCCAACCACGACGATAATTACCCTTCTAATACTTTTATTGCCCAAGCACTTTTTCCTGTGCTCCCCATCAGTTAGGCGAGAATCTGCAGTATATTGTATCAGTGAGTTGGAGTGCTTGACCTTTGCGCACATATGATTTAATAGGGACTTTTCAGCGCTGGAGCTTTCTCCATCTCTCATACCATTAAATGAAAACATCAAACCTCAAATGTAAAACTGGAAACCACAACGTTTTGTGTTTCACAACTCTTTGCAGTTTTTACTTAGGCTGCTTAAAGGTCAGCTTCTTAGCCTCACAGTTCTCTCCCCCATAGAGTAAAGGTACTCAAAAGTCACACTAATTCTGATTTTGATTAAATCTTGAACTCCCCAGTCAGATACACACATGCACTCTGCTTATTTACACGTGCATTCTTTTTCTAACCACACAAGCGTGCATGTATGGTTTGCTGGATTTATTCCATTTTAGAGCTGATTTAAATGTCTGTTCAAGTCTGGGTTCAAATGTTAACTTTTTCCCGCCTGTTGGAAAATTAAAATTACAAAAGATGGTGCTATAAGATTCATTCAAAGAAAGTTAGAGTTAATCTTGTGTATTTTGGCGCCTTTTCCCTGCCAGCTACTGTACTGGGGCGGGG